>NC_052068.1:30336973-30636973 GCF_015852505.1 Tachyglossus aculeatus | reverse complement strand
TTAAAGACCTTGAAGGAAACCAATAGGTTACCAAGAGAAGTTATAGAATCTTCATCCTCAGTGTTTTATCACTTTGATTTTCACACAGTTCTTCCTTGCACCCAACTAGAATCTCTCCTTAAATTTTGCTTCATTTCCTTTTGTCTGGCTCTTAGTGGGCATGGGGAACTGGTCCCTTTCCCTCAAATACTTGAAAAAAGTTTTTAAGGCTCTCCTCTACCTACTCTTTCCTAGGCTAAACAGTCTCAACTCCCAAATCATTACTCCCAGAACATTGTTTCTCTCACTCAAAGCATTTTTAGGTCGCTATTCTTGACCCTGTCCCATTTCTTTAATTTTTTCTAAGTGCAGAGACTAAAATAGCTACATTTCTCTAATCTTCACAACATAACATGAACCTCAGTATTATTATTTCAGTGGTACTAATGTGGGTTCCTGAGGCTTACGAAGGTTAAGTATTTTGCCCAAGGTCACCACACATGGGACCCATCCCGAAATAGAACCTATGGCTCCTCTTGCTTGCTTAAGCATTTTGTCTACTAAGGCTCCTAGACCTCTCAGTGCTTTGACTAGTGTAAAGAACTTAAAAGCAATAGAAGAGATGGAGTTGCCAAAGCAGATGTTGAGAAATTTCCTCAAACCATTGAGGTTCAGCCTTGCCTCACTTGAGATCAATCAGTAGAACTTATTGACTATTTAAAGCTAATAAACATTTAAATGCAAGAAGGCTCTGTTCCCTTAAACTATCCTGCTTGAAGGAGTATGTTTGTCCTAACACTGTATTCCTAGTCTCACTTTGGGAGCATAACTTTTGTTACCCCTCTGTTTCCCCTATCACACTAATAATAATAATTATGGAATTTAGCTGCCTTCCGTGTGCCAAGGACCATACTAAGCACTGGGGCTGATACAAGATAGTCAGTTTAGATGCAGTCTGTGCCCAACATAAAGCTCACAGTCTACATAGGAGGGAGTGAGGGTATTTTCTTCTCATTTTTTACTCTATTCATTTTACTTGTACATATCTACTCTATTTATTTTATTTGTTAGTATGTTTGGTTTTGTTCTCTGTCTCCCCCTTTTAGACTGTGAGCCCACTGTTGGGTAGGGACTGTCTCTATATGTTGCCAATTTGTACTTCCTAAGCGCTTAGTACAGTGCTCTGCACACAGTAAGCACTCAATAAATACGATTGATGATGATGATTTTATAAATGAGGAAACTGAGACACTGAGAAGTTAAGTGACTTGCCCAAAGTCACACAGTTGGCAGTGGTCAAGTCAGGATTAGTACCTAAGTCCCCTGGCCCCTCCCTGGCCCATGCTCTTTCCACTAGACCATGCTGAGCGCATTCTCTCTCTCTCTCTCTCATTTCAATCATTAATTCATTCACTAGTATTAAGCACTTACTGTCTGCAGAGCACTGTACTAAGCACTTGGGAAAGTAGACTACAACGATAAACAGTGACAATCCCTGCTCACAATGAGCTCAGACTCTAGTGAGGGGGAGAAAGACATTAGTACAAATAAATAGACTTCAATATTAATAAATAAAATTACAGATATGTACATAAGTGCTGTGGGGCTGTGTGGGAGAAGAGCAAAGGGAGCAAGTCAGGGCGATGGAGAAGGTAGTGTGAGATGAGGTAAAGTGGGGCTTAGTCTGGGAAAGTCTCTTGGAGGAGATGTGCCTTCAATAAGGCTTTGAAGCAGGGGAGAGTAACTTAGGCAGATTTGAGGAGGGAGGGCATTTCAGGCCTCTTGCTCTCTCTCCCCCTCCCTCTGTCTCTTTTTCTCTCTCCCTCTCTTATCTCATATTGATCTTCTAGACTGTGAGCCCATTATTGGGTAGGGACCGTCTCTATATGTTGCCTATTTGTACTTCCCAAGCACTTAGTACAGTGCTCTGCACACAGTAAACGCTCAGTAAATATGAATGAATGAATGTTCCTCAACTCTCTCCCCTCTCAACTATAATAACTCATTTTCAATCCCCAGCAGTGCCAGTTAAGTGTGCCAACTTCTGCTGCCCAGATCACCATCTTTCTCTTGTGCCCAAATCATTTTGGATGCCCTCTCTTACAGGTCCTCCTGTGAAATTACCTTTGCTGGCCAGAGGCCTAAGGATGCTGGGTTTGAATTAATATGACTGTTGTGATTGAATAATCAGGGTTGTCCGGGCAGTTGGCTGCTGTAGATAGGGAGCTAGAATGGCTTCGAGAGCCATGGAGACCCAAAAGAAAAGAAAAAACCAGCGCCAGACATGGCAAGCATCAAAATTATCAATACAAGATGGGACAGCCTTTTTGAGAGGCCAGAACAGTATTTTCTATTTGTCTTTTCAGTCACACAAATATTCAAGTGAATTTTGTCATCAGTTGCGTCAACTTTGAATACAGGCACACATCTATATACATAAAGGGAAGGGACTAAAATGTGATATTTTTGTGACAATATGCTAACTCTGAGTGATAATGGCTTTACAGTGTTCTAATCTCTTGCATCCTCTCAGTGCAATATCACATCTCTACTGCTCCCTCTCTGCCTCCTTCACTATCCCTGAACCCGCTTAGACCAGGACCCTAGCTTTCATTATTTCAACAAGGGAGCGAGAGATATTTAGTGAAGGAAATGAAAGAATGCTTTACTTTGGAAATATACTAAGCGTAGCACACCCAGGTCATCATTAGATTCATGGGATACTGCATGAGCATGAATAACTGATGTTCCATTTCACAAAAAAACACTAGCAAATTCACTGGGAAGCAGGGTGGCCTAGTGGATAAGGCATTGGCCTGAGATGCAGAGGACTTGGGTTCTAATCCCAGCTCTGCCGTGTACCTGCTGTGTGACCTTGATCAAGTCACATAACTTCTCTGGGCCTCGGTTTCCTCAACTGCAAAATGAGGATTTCAAAACCGGTTCTCACCCCTATTTAGAACCTGAACATCATATAGTACAGGGAATGCATCCATGCTGATTTACTTGGATGATAATAATAATAATAATGGTATTTGTTTAGTGCTTACTATGTGCCAGGCACTGTACTAAGTGCTGGGGTGGATACAAGCAAATTGGGTTGGATAGTCCCTGCCCAACGTGCGGCTCACAGTCTCAATCCCCATTTTACAAATGAGGTAACTGAGGCCCAGAGAGTTGAAGTGACTTGCCCATGGTCATACTGCTGACAAGTGGTGAAGTCAGGATTAGAACCCATGACCTTATGATTCCCAGGTCCGTGCTCTACCCACTGTACCATCCTGCTTCTCTGGATCTACCCCAGGGCTTAGAATGATGCTGAAATGAAGTAAATAGCAAATACCTTAAAAAATCTGTTTCTCACTTCCTCTTAGCCACTGGAGCACTCCGAGTGGCTTGTTGTGAGTAGTAAAGTGGCCACAAAAACAGGCAGCTGGAGAATGACGTTGCTGAAGGTAAAGCCAGGGAAAACTGAAAAGCTTTGTGACTTGCCAATGAATTATCAAGACTTACTTATGTGGCTTAGTAGAAAGAACCCAGGCATGGTAGTCATAGGACTTGGGTTCTAATCTCAGTCCTGCCACTTGTCTACTGGACCAGTCACTTAATCTTTTCTGTCTCAATGTCCTCTTATGTAAAATGGGGATTAAATAATATCTATTCTTATTCCTAATTAAACTGTGAACCCCATGTATCTTGTATCTATCCCAGCTCTTTGTATAGTACTTGGCATATGGTAAGCACTTAACAAGTATTTACTATTATTATTATTATTATTATTATTTATTAATTAATTAATTAATAATGGCATTTATTAAGTGCTTACTATGTGCAAAGCACTGTTCTAAGCACTGGGGGAAAACAAGGTGATGAGGTTGTCCCACGTGGGGCTCACAGTCTTCATCCCCATTTTACAGATGAGGGAACTGAGGCCCAGAGAAGTGAAGTGACTTGCCCAAAGTCACACAGCTGACAAGTGGCGGAGCCGGGATTTGAACCCATGACCTCTGACTCCAAAGCCCGGGCTCTTTCCCACTGAGCCACTCTGCTTCTCATTATTAGGTACCTGGAATAGGTTAGCAAATACCAGATTCCCCCTCATCCACTCCCATTTACAAATTCAGCAGGAAAACATTATGGAGCTGGTTCCTACCCTACCTGGACTTGAGAGTTACAGCGTAATGACTCCCCATCCCCCCAACCCTACCTCCTTCCCCTCCCCACAGCACCTGCATATATTTTTGTACAGATTTATTACTCTATTTTACTTGTACACAGTTACTATTCTATATATTTTGTTAATGATGTGCATTTCTAGACTGTGAGCCCACGGTTGGGTAGGGACTGTCTCTATATGTTGCCAACTTGTACTTCCCAACTGCTTAGTACAGTGCTCTGCACACAGTAAGCGCTCAATAAATATGATTGATTGATTGATTTAGCTTTAATTCTATTTGTTCTGACAACATGACACCTGTCCACATGTTTTGTTTTGTTGTCTGTCTCCCCCTTCTAGACTGTGAGCCCATTGTTGGGTAGGGACCATCTCTATATGTTGCTAACTTGTACTTCCTAAGTGCTTAGTACAGTGCTCTACACACAGTAATCGCTCAAAAATACGATTGAATGAATGAATATCAAGAACCTCCAATGACACCCCAATGCCAGACATCAATGAAGTAGAAACAATTGGAATTTTTCCTTTTAATTCTTAGGGGGGCTTGAGAATGAGCAACTTGTAACATGATTTCTTCCTCCTTGGAGAACTGGATCTTAACATCATCTATAACCCCACTAAAAATGATAACTAGGCATTTGTTGCACGTTTCCAAAATCCTATGACCTTGAACACTGATTGTCTTCATCATGTCTGGATATTTTTTAATTGCCAGAGAGTCTGTGAAGGAGGTGTTGAAGCAATTAAACAGGAATATACTTCATGTTATTTGCTTCATGCTGCAAGGATTTCATTAGTTTCCTGCTGTCATTTGCCTTTCTACTTTATTCATCTGAAAGAAAAATGAGGGCTGCATGTCAATTGCGTTACTGTTTGGGGAAGATGAGTTTGTGGCATGCAACATTGAATAATCTTCCAGGGAGAGATTCCAAAGTCACCCCCAGAGACCATTTCAGATTGGGATGCAGAATGGGGCCTCCCAGGACCTCTCAGACCATGGGTCAGTGTGAGGGGGAGGTAGGTAGTAGAGTTCACAGGTGCCAGAGGCTGAATTTACACACCAGGCTCAAGGGCATAACAGAAATGATAGACATTATCTTTTGGCGTGATGTTGTGGACTTTATGGGAGACTGTCTATGTTGGGGTTAAGATGTAATCCACTTAATCTTGCTTTATCAAAGAAGGTTTTATCAGTCAGTTAATCATGTTTATTGAGCACTTACTGCATGCAGAGCACTGTACTAAGTGCAGAGAGTTCTATATAACAGACACATTCCCTGCCCACAATGAGCTTACCAGTCTAGAAGGGGAGACAGACATGGATAGCAGTAATCAATTAGGGACATTTATTGAGCACTTGCTGTGTGTGGAGCAATGAACTAAGCTCTTGCGAGAGTTCAGTTGAACAGTATTGGTAGACACGTTCCCTGCCCACAATGAACTTAAAGTCTAGAGGGGGATATAAAGAGTACTATGAATAAATAAATTACAGATATGTATATAAGCTTTGTTGGAGAGGTGAGTATCAAGGGATTGCAGAAGAGGGAGGGAGTAGAGGAAAAGAGGACTTATTCAGGACAGGCCTCTTGGAGAAGATGTGATTTTAATAAGGCTTGGAGGTGTGGAGACCGGTGGTCTGCCATACATAATAATGATAATAATAGTAATAATAATAATGGCATTTTAAAGTGCTTACTATGTGCGAAGCACTGTTCTAAGTTCTTGGGGTGGGGGGGATACAAGGTGATCAGGTTGTCCTATGTGGGGCTCATAGTTTTAATCCCCATTTTACAGATGAGGTAACTGAGGCACAGAGAAGTTAAGTGACTTGCCAAAAGTCACACAGCTGACAAGTGGTGGAGCCAGGATTAGAACCCATGACATCTGGTTCCCAAGCCCAGGCTCTTTCCACTGTGCCATGCTGCTTCAGTGTATATGGAGAGGGAAGGAGCTCCAGATCATAGGAATAATGTGGGCAAGGGCTTGGTGGCAAGATAGGTGAGGCTGAGGTACAATTAATAAGTTGTCATTAGAGAAGCAAAGAGTGCAGACTGGGTTGTAGTTGAAAATTAGGGGTATTGTGGCCTGATGGAAAGATCTTGGGATTGGATGTCAGAGGACCTGGGTTCCCTTCCCAGCTCCACCACTTGTCTGCTGTGCGACCTTGGGAAAGTAACTTAACTTCTTTGTGCCTCAGTTACCTCACCTGTGAAATGGGGATTCAGAGTGTGGTGGACAAGGACTGTGTCCAATCTGATTAGCTTGTATCTACCCCAGAGCTTAATGCAGTGCCTGATACATAGAAAGCACTCAACAAATACCATTTTTAAAAAGTTATGGATTAGTAGTAGTAGAGGAAAATGTATTTACTAAGACCCTACTGAGTCTAAGGTTAACGGGGACGGATGTTCCTTGCTCATTGTGAGGACCCTGAGGGCCCTCAGCATCTTGAAATATATCCAGCTTCTTCTGAAGATGAAGGGATCTTTAGAGGAACGTCAAATTTCAGATAAAATATTCAGCACCTTTCTCCAAGAAGAAGGTGGCATGCACACCAACAGGTATTTGGGTAAAGATACTTCACCATGCATATTTTGATCTGATTATGAAGGAAGTTTTATAGCTTCACAAAGTAGATTTAGTTTTCTTTAAATTTGAAGTGAAAAATGGGGGATTATGTTTCATTCAATCCAACTGGAACCTTTTGGTTCAGAGGTTTTTAGAAAGTTAAAATCTAGGCAGTAAATATTATCAATAAGTGTCCTGTTGCCTTCTGATTACCTAAAGGGCCTTTAAACTGAATCCCCTGTTGGGAAAACAGAGAGACATACAAGGTCTTTTGTTCACCTATTTACCTTAGCTGAACCCAGAGGTTTGGTTGTTTACACCTGGGTTTGTATTTTAGTCCACAGCTGAACACATTCCGGCCTCCAGGCCTTGTTGTTGATGACAGACTATTTAGCCTGGTTCCTCACTCTTGAAAATGTCGCACAGCTATTGAAATAGTAAACCTCTGCACTGCCTCAAAGCCCCACTAGCTTTGCTTAAGAATTTTATTTAGGCACCAAGCTTGGTGCTTCAGGAGGCTCAGGCTGTAGGTCAGAGTTGATGTCAGACAAACATTCCAGCTCATTGTTCTTCGAGCCTCTTCAAAACTCTTTGTGACAGTGGTGTGGGGAACTGCTTCAAGCTGGTGGGTGTGCTCTAGAGACACACACAAGAAGGCATGCCAGTGATTACTAATTTACTTTGCAGAAAACCAGTTATGTATCAACCTATACCCAGGACAACCTACAACCAATCAAGGGTTTTCATTAACACAAAAATTAAGACAATCACCAAAACCTGCCACCTAGGCAATATTCTGTCTAATAATGCTGGGAAAATGAGATAGGAAATTGAATCAGAATGGTTGGCATGACTTTTGGCAGAAACCAAAATAGAGTGTGGTGACAAAAGGGCATCAAACTTCATGCTAAATTAAAAGTATAAAAGCCTGCAGCGATGTCTAACTTTCGATGTGGATGTTAGGCCTGGACATGTAATTTGACTAAAGCTGACTAGGAATCAAGTTCAACATCAAATGGCAGGATCAGGATATCAACAGTGAGATCCTGGAATGCAGTTAGCTCATTAGCATTAAAGCAATGCTCAGAACATTATAGCTCCATTAGTTAGGATATGTGAGAAATTTGGACAGCAACATGAAACCTAATCAGCTGTTGCATAATGAACTGAGTGGGGACATATGTAAACAGGGATGGCAGAATAAACCATCTGAAGTCATGTTGATGCACAATCCTAATAATGTGAAATTCAATGGGAGACGTTTGGGAGACTACTGAAGGAGACAGTATAGCTTTGCATATAGTAAGAGGGAGAAGGATTGCTGTCCTTGAGCAAAGGTTTCACTGAGATCAGATACCAGGAGGTAGATACAAAAGCAGAGACAGGTCCTGGATGAACCACACACGTTTTAGGAGTATAGTTCATTGCCATCTTCACCCCACCTGTTAGTGAACCAGGTCATGCTAGGAATGGCTAACAAAAGGAGAAAATATGGTTCTGCCCTCAAGGGACTTACAAACTGAAGTGCTTAGTACAGTTCTCTGCACGCAATAAGCAATTAAATATGATTGAATGAATGAACTAAAGGTTGTAATAATGTTATTTGCTCTCTCCTAAAGTGTCAACATGTGGCACAGGATATGTTGATCTTGCACTGGTCTTTTCAGTAACACGCTCTCATATGTATGGGATCTTGGCATCGAGTCAATTTCAAAGCTGGACAGCTATGCATCCAGGCATACTTACATGTATGCCCCACCTCCCCATAAATATAACTGATAGATATAGAGTTACTTGAGTCTTTCTGGGGTATTACTTCTTTTTGTCACAAGACCTAGCTCAGAGCTCCAGGGTGCTGTTTACTTGCGTTTGAAAGTGGTGACAATTAGCAGTTAAACAGATGTTCAATCACTGACTCAACCGAGTCCAAACAAGACACATGATATAGTCATTTAGTGTATTGTCTATTCCAGAAAGTTTCCAACTTTAACCTGCAGTGAATTCAAGAAGCTCAAAAATGATGGCTCTTGTAACACTAATCTTTGCCCATGTCCTTTCCTTCTCTTCATCAGTATTGCTGAAAGCGTTTGCACAGATTATCATGTTTTTGAGATAGCTGGTATTCTGAAGAGTACTCTCTGAAATATTTCTTGAACCTGTCCTTGCTTATAATTCAGAGAGCAAATTTCTGCCCTTTTGGGGTATTTTTCTGGTCCAATTTTGTTATTTGGAGCAAGGGTATTCATTCATTTTATTCAATCATATTGAGCACTTATTATGTGCAGAGCACTGTACGAAGCACTTGGGAAAGTATAATACAGCAATAGAAATAATCCCTGCCCACAATGAACTCACAATCTAGAAAGGGGAAGACAGAAATCAATACTAGTAAATGGGCATCAAGACATCAATACAAGTACATCAAACCCTACAATATACAACTGAAGACTTTCTTTGGCAACAAAGAATTTAAGGCTGGCCTCAAATTGTGCTATCCAGTCAGTACAATGTATCTGTGCACAAAATAGGCAACGGTAGGAAACTAAATCAAGAAGGCAAGCAGCTCCTTTGGCAAATGATACACAAAGTGGCATCAGAGCAGCACCAAGGTACATAACAAATTGAAGGGACTACCAAACCGAGAGATGTGGACCTTCCAGAGAAGGACATCAGGTCTCTTGAGAAGGTTCTTTAGCATTTGTATGTGAGTTGTATGACAAATGGGAAGACAGGAGGTCCTGGTTTGTGAGGACCTCCGATGAGGTCCACTAAGCTGTGAGGAAAATGAGCAGTAGCAGGATACCCAAGTAGCTGCTGTATGGTGAATTGAAAGGGCACATATCTGAGGATGGAAAGCAAATGCACTTTATAAATACAAAGTGAGACATAGACTCAATAGGAATAGCAACAGACTCTTAGGAAACAACCACACAGACAGGCTAGCCTTGCATTCAACAGTCAAGTGAAGGCTTGATCTTGTGCAGAGACTTTGGTAAAACGGGGAATCGAAGAGGCAGAATTGCTAACAATGCCAGGTACTGCAAGGGACAAATGAGTCCTTGTGGAAAATACTGACTTTCTGGAATGAAGTTTGCATTCCACATACATCTTTTCTTTTCAGTTACACCCATACAAATGAATTAGATTTTTGCATCAGTTGTGTCTTAACATGAACAAACCCTCCCAGCCCCCCAAAACACACACACACACACACACACACACACACACACACACACACACACACACACACACACACACACACACCCCTTCCTAGCAGGACTCAAATCAGTTACCCCTTAGGGGTTTAACATTTGGATTTAGAAAACAGATGATAAAAGCGAGCTAAAAAGGGAATTTTTCAATCTTCCATACTAAAAATAAGCAAAATTTGATAGGTAGAATCTATAAAACTTCCTCCATCTCATATAGTATACCTTTCAGAAAAGATAGTCCTTCGCCTCTTTCTACCCTCTTTGCTACCGTTAGGATTTCTTACTTAAGTTGTATACCTCAGTTCCCTTTTCTCCTGGTTGGTCATATTTTCTCTAATCTATGCTTATTCATATACTTTCCTGCTCTTCATGAACCCCATGATTCAATTTTTTAATTAGTTGGTTTTGTTTTTTGTGGGTTGTATTTATGTTTGAACTCCTTGTGGTTACTTTTAATAATGAAGGAAATCAGAACCTAGCTAGGAAAAATGAGACTTCATCATAGTTCTGTAAATGGTTGACAGTCTATAAAAATAATTTTGCAAAAATGAAACAGATTTAAGAGGGAACATTTTCCCCTTTAATTAAAATTATTGTTTCTCAGGGGAAGCTTAATTTTACTTTGAAAAGCCATGTTTCCTAACAAGTGGAAGTCTCTGTTAAGTAAACAAAGAATGCTGGTTGTTTGAAAGTCATTCTTCATACATCTGAAGGGCAACCAGGGGACTGAGAGAGAATACAAAATGGCAAACAAATTCTGAAATGGCAATGTTGAGAGTTTGATGCTAAATTTAGTATGTATAATTTCCCAAAGGTTCTACCTTTGCCAGTAAATTTTCCCCTGCTAGCCCTCAAAACTGAGAGGGTATAAATGAATTTTAAAAGGATAACTGTGGAATTCTCCAATTTGATCAGACCTCATCAAAACTGGTTTATGGGCTATGGTCATATAATGTCTCATATCCTAAGTAGGAGGGGGAACAGTTATTGAATCCCCATTTTACAGATGAGGGAGCTGATTTCCAAAGAATAACAATAATAATAATAATAATAATAATAGTAATAATAATAATTCTGGTATTTGTTAAGCACTTACTATGTGCCAGGCACTGTACTAAGCACTGGGGTAGATACAGTCAGGTCGGGTTGGATACAGTCTCTGTCCCATGTGAGGCATTAAAATCTGGGTCCTTCTGGCTCCCAGTATGAGTATGAGCTGAGGTGGAGGGAGAAAGGGAATGGATAAGTAGGAGGGAGAGTGCTGATTCAGTACCCTAAAGCCAAGGGTCAGGAATTCCTCCATGATGGAGAGATGAATGGGGGAGGACTGAAGTATGAGTTGAAGATGGGAGAGACTGGAGGCCAGAATTTGGTGAGAACGCTGTGCAGCAGTCAAACTGGAAGGTAACCAGTGTCTAGAGCAGGATAATCATTATTTGGCTGGAGGGGAAGGGGTCGATCCTGAAACTGCAGAGGAGGAAAACCAGACTCGATTTGATAACAGAACTCTGTTCTCTCCATTTTCCAAGTCCTTCTCAATCAATCAATCAGTGGTATATATTGAATGCTGATTGTGTATAATACTCTGTATGAAGCACTTGCGAGAATACAACAGAGTAGGTAGAAAAGATCCTGTCAATAAGGATCTAAAATCTCCTCCAAGAGGCCTTTCTTAATTAATTTCTAGTCTTTCCACTTTATAGCCCCTAACTGCCATGTGTGAATTTTTACACTAAGTACAACCCCTGCAACAGTTGAGAAGAGTTATGAACTCTATTACTTTCTCAAACTTGTAATTTACTCCTGAACCCCATAAACTCATATAGGTTGTGAACTTCTTTAGGGCAGGGCTAATGTCTACTATCTATTACAGTCCTCTAGACTTTTAGGTCCTTGTGGGAAGGGATTAGGTCTACCAATTCTGTATATTGTACTCTTCCAAGTGCTTAGTACAGTACTCTGTACACAGTAGGCACTCAATAAATACTATTGATTTATTACCCTAAACACCTTTTACTTGTATGACACTCTTGGTAGCATGTCATCTTTACCTTTCAATCTTGATTTGTTTCCAAATTGTAATTGTGATTAATCATACTCTCTTAAGCACTTAGTACAGCTCCCTGCACACAATAAGAACTCAATAAATACCAGTGATTGATTCATTAATTGATTGAAGTTATGACAATTCAACATTTACTAAAAATGTATATCTGCAGTGTCTTGACTATTTCTATCCCCAAATGTAGTCTAATTTTGTCAATGGTCTGAGCTGGCATTAGCAGGCACCTGACTTCAATTAAAGGTTAACAGTATGATCTAATATGTGTTAACTATTTTGTCCTACCCCACTCAGCAAAGACAACTTCCCATGTGGCAACAGCTAATTCCTCAGGCTTCATTAAGGCCCCCCTAAGAAAAGAAATAACTGAAAATCAGCAAACTTGTCTTGCCCTGGAAGCACCCAAACATCTATTGAAATAACAAGATCAGCAAACTTGCCTTGCCTTGGGAGCACCCAAACATCTACTGAAAATATTCTAGGAGGCCACTGCAGTCTGACTGAACAGACATTTCCAAAGATTCCCTGTAATATTGATGGAGAAAAAGCAGATTTCTAATCATGTGTAGTGGTAATGTCTTTATGCATGCAGTCTTCATTTATAATTCACTGACCATCCCATTAATCTCCTTAAGCTTTGTGAAAAATAGGAAAGCTTGGATCAAGAAATAGTTATCAAAATCCTAATTTTGCATTCCAGAGATTGTTTTTTGTGGATTTGAGGAACTAATGCTAAGCATTTGGCATCTGGCTTGCCAGCCTAATAGGAAAGAAGTATCTTTCTCCAAAATATTGAAGTGTTTATGAGTGTGCCCCGTAGAGGTATCCATCCCTATAGCTGAGGGCATGTCTGCAGGTGCTCGGTTTTCTAAGTAAATTCCAGTTCCATTTTACTGCAGTCAGGGCTTTGGAGAACTAAAAAAGTCCATCTAACCTCCACCCATGCTACTGTCTCTTAATAATTCATCAAACCAATACATCAGTACTACATGGGAAATGACTCAGAATGGGGATATGAGTCTCTGGAGAAGGGAGGGATCAATTAGTTTGCACTGAGGCTAGGCTATCCAAAAGGGCAAATGGGCATTCACTCCAGGCCCTGCAAAGTGGTCTACATTTTTTTCAGGGAGAGGAAGGGAACAGCTAGCAAAGAATGCAATCTTTTCCCTGTCCTTTAGAGACTTCAGGCAGACTGTCACCAACCCACAAAATTACTGCTCAAAAAACACACTCCGAGAAATCCATTCACCCAAACTTCTTGACTTTATAGAAATTTGGCTGGTTTCCTAGTAGAATTTACCCAACCCTGTCTGCAACTTGACAGTGTTTATTTACTTTGAACTTTGGCAGTTTACATGTCAAGGAGCCTTTATAAAAAATACAAAACCCTCACATTCATTCATTCATTCAGTGAAATTTTTTGAGTGCTTACTGTGTGCAGAGCACTGTACTAAGTGCTTGGAAAGTATCCTCATGTAAATCATTAGATCCTATTCTCACTCCTGTCTAGTTCTTTCCCAGGTCATAAATTAGGGAACTGGAGTTGAAAGACTCATACCACTAAGCATGTAGGTTGCTGGTCTTCTTGTGTTCTGAAAGAGTTAATGTGTTTTCCTAAGCACCTAACATGTTTTCAGGGAAGGACATATATTCCTAGGGAGAATCTGGTCAATTATGTTTAAAATCTGCTTTATCTGGCTATGTAACCAAGTCTAAGACTAGCTGGTTAATAGCTTGGAGGATTTTCAGGAAACAATTTATTTTGGAATATGGTGATGATCCTCATATATCCACTCAGTGTCAGTTAATTTCAGTATTCCCCAGAATTCAAGCCCGCATTCAAACCCATCTATTCGGTTATTTTCTTTTAAGCAAATGCTCTCACTTGGTTTGACTTCTATCATCACCTTGGGACAAATTAATACCACCAATCCCCTTCAGTGCAAGCTTCCTTTCCATCCTAGCTGGGTTCCGGTAGAACAATACCTTGAATTTTATATAGTGCTTTTATTTTTCCAATGCTCTTTCATCTCGATTACCTTATTTTTCTCCTCACAATATTTCTGTGAAGTAAGGAGAGGTTGGTAGAAATGTCTCCACTTTACAGATGAGGAAACTGAGCCCTGTGAGGTTAAGTAACTGTCCACCATTCTGAAGGGCCATCTGGATTCTATGAATGTAGGGGCATGTCATGTAGGGACATATCATAATTGGCATAAGGTTGTAATAAATGCTAGAGTTGGACAGAGGGTGAGGAAACTTTGAAGTCCCTACCTAGAATCCTGAGGATTATACATAGTTCCTTTTACCTCCTCATTTGATCTTCATTGTCTTGTCTTATGTTGTCGAGACATTTCCAACCCATAGTGACACCATGGACACAACTCTCCCAGAACTCCCCACTCCCACCTGCAATCGTTTTTGTAATGTATCCATAGAGTTTTCTTGGTAAAAAATATGGAATTGTTTTATCATTGCCTCCACGAGGGAGTCTCCTCCCTCGACTTTTCTCCCATGTTGCTGCTGCCCAGCACAGGTGAGTTTTGACTTGCATCAGATTGCCTTCCATTCGCTAGCCACTACCCAAGCTAGGAATGGAATGGGTAGGTAGGTCTCTGCTTGACTCTCCCTCCCGTAGTCGAGACTGGTAGAGTACTGGAAACTCTTCATGTGAGACCCTGAGAGGGGGTGATCTTCATTGCCAAATGAGGATATGCTGAGACTCTCACTAATTCATCCATAATAAGCCAGTTTGGAGGACTCTCTAAGGGCTGACATCATAGAGATGGTGTTTTGACTATCCATTGATCAGTCCATAATGGAGCATCCTGAGAGACTTGCTTTCTCCTCTCTGTCCTCCCCCTTTTCTCTGCTTGGCCCTCAAGCCCCTTTTTCTTTAGAATGATGCAACGGAAACACTTTTATATGTATTTTTTCGGCTTTGGTTGTCTGGAAAGTTTTAAGCAAATGTACATCATTCAAACTGTGTTTGAAATTAGTATTAGTATCAGGCTTTTTCTCCTGTGCAAGGGATGAAAATCATGAAGATTAAAGTCTATTTAACCTGGCCTCAAAGTGCAATTATGTTCTTCAAAGTGATTCTGTAGAAATGATCTCAGGAGATTCCTTGTTTTCATCTTACAATCAATTTCATACCAATTTGGCTCACTTTGCAAAGCAAAACATGATTTTCCTCTAACACCCAGTGCCGCAGACTCCACCTGGGGCTTGAGGATTCAGCTGTACTTGCTCAGTCTCTGACGCTGTCGCCTAAAATAAAAAATGCTACAGTCACAGTTTTGATGGAAACATTTTTTGTTGTGCACAAAAGCAGGCAGAGGTTTCTGTTTCGACAACTCATTCTAGTTCTGTCTCTTGTGGTACCATGGCAAAAATACTTATGGCTTTCTGCACTTCAGCTATCACATCTTTGAAATGGGCATGTTAATAGTTGTAAAGCTTAGTGAAAATATGAATTAGTTTATTTTGGGGGCACTGAAGTAGGTTACAAATTGCTTTTCTCTTTCTGATCTTCTATCCTCCTCCCCCCTTCAGTCTATACTTCATTCTGCTGCCCGGATTATCTTTCTACAGAAATGCTCTGGGCATGTCACTCCCCTCCTCAAAAATCTCCAGTGGTTGCCTATCTACTTTTAAATCAAGCAAAAACTCCTCACTCTTGGCTACAAAGCTCTCCATCACCTTGGCCCCTTCTACCTCACCTCCTTTCTCTTCTTCTAAAGCCCAAACCACACTGCTCCTCTACTGCCGATAACCTCCCCACTGTGCCTCATTCTCGCCTGTCCCACCATCGACCCGTGGCCCACATCCTACCTTTGGCCTGGAATGCCCTCCCTCCACACATCCTCCAAGCTAGCTCTCTTCCTCCCTTCAAAGCCCTACTGAGAGCTTACCTCCTCCAGGAGGCCTTCCTAGACTGAGCCCCCCTTTTCCTCTCATCCTCCTCCCCTCCTCATCACCCCCTCCTTCTTTCTGCCCTGCCCCTTCCCCCCCGCAACAGCATTTGTGTATATTTCTACATATTTTTACTTTATTTTATTAATGATGTGTATGTAGCTATAATTCTATTTATTCTGATGGTGTTGACACTTGTCTTGCTGTCTGTCTCACAGCCTGCTAGACTGTGAGCTCGTTATTGAGTAGGGACTGTCTCTATACGTTGCCGATTTGTACTTCCCAGGTGCTTAGCACAGTGCTCTGCACACAGTAAGCATTCAATAAATACGGTTGAATGAATTGAATGAATGAATGCTTTTGTTGGAAAGGATCACCTATTTCTTTTAGCACCGAAGTGAACATTGTACACTAAGAGCACATGCTTAAGCACTCAATAAATGTGATTGATTGGTTGATAGAATAGCAATTGTTTAAGAGTCCAGATTGAAGTACCTAGGTGATGCAGAAGGGAGAAGTGAGTAGGGGAAATGAAGGCTTAGTTGGGGAAAGTCCTCTTGGAGGATATGTGATTTCAGGATAGGATGGTTTAAACATATGGAACTCTTCACACATTCGCATTATCTATCCATTGTATTTAGTTGAGTGCTTACTCTGTGTAGAGCCCTTTGTTAAATACTTGGGAGAGCACAATATAACAGAGTTAGTAGACACATTCCCTGCTCACAATGATCTTACGGTATAGAGGGGGAAACAGACATTAATATAAATAAATAAAATGCATTTTGTTTGGAATCCCAACTCTTTCTTTGAAAGATCCCTCCCCAAATTCAGAATTGTTCAAAAGAAAAGAGGTGCTCTTTGACATCGAAACAAGTAGAATACTATAAAAGAGTTTCGTTAGTGACAATTGTCAAGAGTTGCAAAATAAGACCCACAGTGATAGAAGGAGTGATAAGAGAAAATAGCAGGGCTCGGTATGAGAGTAGATACAGCGGTGAAAGACTATGCAGCAAAGGTTTTCTCCTAGTGATTATTGGTAGTGAAGAAAATTTCTGACAATAGGCAGCATTAGGACTCCAACAACATCCGTACTAGACATTTATGGGTGAATGTAAATGGGGAAGTATCAGTGATGAATCCAAGGAAAAGAGATTGGAAATTACCCTTGTCCAATCAATCAATGAGTGGCATTTATTGAGTGATTACTGTTTGCCGAGCACTATAAACCATTAGATTCAGAACATGCTTCATGTGATTGGGGTCATCTGGTTGAACATTGCAAAACTAAAAATGATAATAGAAATGTGAATTCTCAGCTATTTAGCAGAAAGGAGGGGGCTTAGATTTTAGCCACATCCATTATGTATCTCCACAAAGGCAGCAGTGAAGATGACTGGACCAGAATCTCAAAGATGGAAATAAAGACTTAAGAAATGTTAAAACGGGAAAGGATAGCAACAGAGAGATACAAAAACAGAGTTTTACGGAATGATATTTAAAACCACAAAATTTCAAGCCACAAATGGAAAGCTTATCATAAAAATCCCTTGCTGTTGGCTGCATGGACCACCTGACTATACGGCCTTTGCTTGGGGAAGTAGATGGAAAAGTTTGAAACTTAAATGACCCCAGGTTAGATAATAATAATAATAATAATAATAGTGGTGGTATTTGTTTATTTGTTAAGCGCTTACTATGTGCCAAGTACTGGGGTAGATACAAGGTGATCAGGTTGTCTCATGTGGGGCTCACAGTCTTCATCCCTATTTTACAGATAAGGGAACTGAGGCGCAGAGAAGTGAAGTGACTTGCCCAAGGTCACCCAGCAGACAAGTGGCGGATCTGGGATTAGAACCCATGACCTCTGACTCCCAAGCCCGGGCTCTTTCCACTGAGTCACGCTGCTTCTCTGTAGAACACCCAAGCCCTTTTGCCATGGGTATTGGTTTAAATAGACGGAAATGTCACCCAGATAGAAATCTTCTGTAGGCAGGTACTGATCAGAAAACAGGGAAGCAGCTACCAACAGGGACAAAAAAAGCACATAATTGACCTTTTTCTGGCAATAATCAATCCATCCTATTTATTGAGCACCTACTTTATAAAGAGAACTTTGCTAAGCACTTCAGATGCTACAATATAACAGTGTTGCTAGACAGTTTTCCTGACCATAAGGAGTGCACAATTGAGGGAGAGAATGACAATATGAATAAATTACAGTTATGTACATGAGTTCTGTGGGTCAGAGGATGGGGTGAATGAAGGGCATGAGTCCAAGTGTAAGGCAATGCAGAAGGGAGTAGGAGCAGAGGAAATGAGGGTTTGGTCAGGAAGGTCTCTAGGAGGAGATGTGACTTTAATAAGGCTTTGAAAGTGGGGAGAGTGGTGGTCTGTCAGATATGAAGAGGGAAGGAGTTCCAGGCCAGAGGCAGGATAGACAAGATTGAGATACAGTGAGTAGGCATTAGGGGAGCGAAGTGTGTGAACTGAGTTGCATCAGGAAATCAGAGCAGTAAGGCAAGGTGATTGAGGGCTTCAGGGCCCATAACAAGGTGTGTCTATTTGTTGCTGAGGTAGTTGAACAACCACTGAAAGTTCTGGAGGAATGGGGAAACATGGACTGAACAGTTTTGTAGAAAAATGATCTGGGCACCAGAGTGAAGTATGGGGAGTAGTGGGTAACACACCCCACCCCACCCTCAACTTTGGAGGGAAGGGGGTGGGAAACGTAAGTTCTGCCCAGTGGTCTGTTCAGATCTGGGTGGAACTCTCCTTCTCTGTCTGAGAAAACAAATTCCTCCAGAACATTCCAGTGGTTTCTGGGAAGTGTAGATGAACTGGCTCCTTTGCACTCTGGATCAGGTAATTCTGCTCTCCTTCCCTGAAATTCTCCTACCACCTTTCAGCCAGTGGGTTTTTGAAGCCCATTCCTTTGGCCATGACCTAGCTGTCCTAAATTTTAGGAGGAAAATATTTAAAGGGAGAGTATGCAGGTCTGGGGAGAGCTCATTGCCTTGCAGAGACAAAGGAGTGGTAGTCTCTAGCAACCACCTTCCCTTTGAACTGAATTTCCCAGAAATACTTGGGAATAACATAGGTAACTAAAGATATTACCAGAAATTACAATTCCCACAAGCTGTAACAAGGTATAAACCTTTCCTCGCTGAGCATTCTGGTCTGGAAAACATTTTGGACCAAGGTTTGACTAAGGTGAATACATTCCTGAATGATAAAACACAAAAGCAGATTTTTCAGGACTACCCTACCATATTGGAGTACATAAAGTCATTCTATGCACACTGGTCTTCACTATTTCAAAAGTAGTAATAGAAAGATACATTCAAATATTGGAGCCAGTGGTAGGAGAGAATTGCAGAAAAGACAATTCTGGGGGAGTGGCCAGGGCAGAGGTCAGTAATCTAGTTGAAGGGAATTTATGATGAGAGGAAGGAGAACTAAAGAGAGACTGTAGACTATTCCTCTAGACTGTAAGCTGTTTGCAGGCAGGTAATGTGTCTGTTTATTGTTCTATTGTACTCTCCCAAGCACTTAGTACAGTTCTTTGCACACAGTAAGCACTCAATTAATGCAATTGACTGACTGACTAAAGAGAGTACTCTCCAATGCTTTGAGATAGATTTCCAGACCAGCACATCCCATGTCTCTGAAAGACCCGAGTGTTTCCCATCAGGGCTCAAAGGACTCGAAGTAGAGGCTTTCTGGCCTGTTAAGTTTCTGAAGCCTGTTCTATCCTAGTCCTCATGTCCTTAAGATTCCTGTTCTCCTTTTGCATCTGTATTTTCTATGAAAAGTACCCATTCATATTTCCTTCCCCAGCATTCCTTCATAGGGAAGTCTCTGCCCTGAAGGGCAAATTGGGAGAGACCTAAGCACAGAGACTCTGGTTTTGCTGGCTTCTCTCATCTTCTCCCAATCAGAATCTCCCAGGTCTCCTGTCAACCACTCTCCCTGAAGCTCTCCAGAGCTGACAGCCCTTCTATTCTTCCTCAGATGAAGCAGCAGGGAAGACATTGAATGGTCAGAAACTCTTAAAGTGCATGACATATTTTCTGAAAACCACTCACCATTCTTACTGCACGAAAATGTTAGAAGAGTAGACTATTAATTTTAGCAGTGCTCTATTATTTTTGTTATTGTCATCACTTTGTTATCTGCCTACCCCATACAAGGAGTCCAGACCTGTCCTTAAGGGGAACAGTGTGATATTTCATTCATTCATTCAATCATATTTATTGAGCCCTTACTGTGTGCAGAACAGTGTACTAAGTGCTTTGAAAGTACAATTCAGCAATAAAGAGAGACAATCCCTGCCTACTAAGGGCTCATAGTCTAGAAAGGGTTGGGGGGTAGATATCAAAATAAGTAAACAGGCATCAATAGTGCCAATATACATAAATACAATTATAGAAATATACACATCAAAATAAGTAAACAGGAATTAATACAAATAGAATTATAGATATGTACATATATACACAAGTGCTGTGGAGCGGGAAAGGTGGGGTACAGCAAAGAGAGTGAGACGGGACAATGGGGAGGGGAAGGAGAGCTGAGAAAAAGGGGATCTTAGTCTGGGAAGGTCTCCTGGAGGAGGTGAGCCTTCAGTAGGGCTTCGAAGTGCGGAAGAGTAATTGGAAAATGTGAGGAGAGAGGGCATTCCAGGCCAGAGGTAGGACGTGGGCCAGGGGTTGATGGTGGGACAGGCTAGAACGAGGCACAGTGTGAGAAGGTTAGCACGAGAGGAGGGGAGTCTATGGGCTGGGATGCAGAAGTAGAGAAGGGAGGCGAGGTAGGAGGGGGCAAGGTGATGGAGAGCTTTGAAGCCAATAGTGAGGAGCTTTTGCTTGATATGGAGGTGGATAGGCAACCACTGGAGATTTTTGAGGAGGGTGGTGACATGCCCAGAACGTTTCTGTAGAAAGGTAATCTGGGCAGCAGAGTGAAGTATAGACTGAAGTAGGGAGAGACGGGAGGTTGGGCAATCAGAAAGGAGGCTGATGCAGCAATCCAGTCGGGATATAATGCGAGATTGTACCAGCTAGTTAGCAGTTTGGATGGAGAGGAAAGGGTGGATCTTGGCGATGTTGTGAAGGTGAGACCGGCAGGATTTTGTGACAGATTGGCTGTGTGGGGTGAATGAGAGAGTGGAGTCAAGGATGACACCAAGGTTCCAGGCTTGTGAGATGGGAAGGATGGTAGTGCCATCCACAGTGATGGGAAAGTCAGGGAGAGGACAGGGTTTGTGAGGGAAGATAAGGAGCTCAGCCTTGGGTATGTTAAGTTTTAGGTGGTGGGAGGGCATCCAAGTGGAGATGTGCTGAAGGCAGGAAAATATACGAGCCTGGAGGCAGGGAGAAAGAACAGGGGAGATATAGATTTGGGTATCATCCATGTAAAGATGATAGTTGAAGCCATGGGAGTGAATGAATTCACCAAGGGAGTGAGTATAGATGGAGAATAGAAGGGGACCACGAACTGACTCTTGAGAAACCCCTACAGTTAGGGGATGGGAGTGGAGAGGAGGAGCCCGTGAAAGAGATTGAGAATGAACTGCCAGAGACATAAGCGAAAAACTAGGAGAGTGTGGAGTCAGTGAAGTCAAGGTTAGATAACGTGTTGATGAGAAGGGGATGGTCAACAGTTTCAAAGGCAGCTGAGAGGTAGAGGAGGTTTAGGATGGAGAAGGAACCTTTAGATTTGGCAAGAAGGAGGTGATTGGTGACCTCTTAGAGGGTGGTTTCAGTGGACTGGAGGGAATGGAAGCTAGATTGGAGGGGGTCCAAGAGAGAGCTGGAGGAGAGGAATTGGAGGCAGCGAGTGTAGACAAGTCACTCCAGGAGTTTGGAAAGGGAGGTTAGGAAGGAGATGGGGTGATAACAGGAGAGGGCTGTGGGGTCAAGGGAGGGGTTTTTTAGAATGGGGGAGACGGGCATGTTTGAAGTCAGAGGGGAAGAAGCTGATGGAGAGTGAGCAGTTGAAGATGGAAGTTATGGGGAGGAGGGAAGGGGTGAGAGTTTTTATAAGGTGGGAGGGAATGGGATCTGAAGTGTATGTGGAGGGGCTGGCACTTGAGAGGAGGAAGGAGATCTCCTCTGAAGATACTGCTGGGAAGGATGCGAAAGTAGAGGAAGGGGGAGGGGGAGGGGTGATTTGGGGGAGCACAGACCTGATGGTGCTAATTTTCCTAATGAAGTAGGTGGCCAGATCATTGAGGGTGAAGGATGGGGGTAGGAGGAGGAACAGGAGGCCTGAGGAGGGAGTTAAATATCCAGAACAGCTGACGAGGGTGTTGGGCATGGGTGTCAATTAGGGAAGAGAAATAGTTTTGCCGGGCAGAGTTAAGGCAAGAAAGGACAAACTTAAAATCGACAAGCTTGGCCTGGTGTTTAAATTTCCACCAGCAGTGTTCAGCGGCTTGAGTATAAGAGCACAGGAGGCTGAGAGAGGCAGTGATCCAGGGCTATGGGTTAGTCATGTGAGAGCAACCAAGGGATAGGGGAGCGAGTGAACTGTTGAGTAGAGTGGGGGAGTTGAGAGCATATATTTGATGATCAAGAGTGGATAGAGTGGGTAGGGAGGCTTGGTGGGGTGTGATGCGCTGAGAGAAATGAATGGGGTTGAGAAAGCGGAGGTCTCTGTGGGGGAGTAAAACAGATTTATGGGGAGGAGGAGGTCAAGTGTATGTAAAGATATAAAATATGTTTGTGTGTATGTGTTTTATTTGGAGCAAACAATAGAAACATTTCCAATTTTTGATTACATTTTAAGATAAGGGTTAAAAGTAAAATCTTGTGAGTCCACCTGGATATGAATAATGAGGATAGTCTAGTTCCTGATAAGAGAAACCCCTATGTGTCTCAATCCCCTTTCCTTTCTATCCCCTCCCACTGTTGCTTTGTGATATTATTGCAAAACGTTCAGCTATCCCCACCCACACAGCTGAGCTTCACTGTCAGTGGTGTCTTTGAGTGTGAGGGACAGCTATATCTATTTCAAAGCATAATTCATACATTGAAAAAGGAACTTTGCACTTATTATATAATGGATACAAGAATAAGGGAGGGTATTGATTATTCCAAGAATTAGAAAAATAGATTGGAGGAGTCCATTGGGGATGGAAAAGATTCACAAATGAGAGAGCAACTAACTTCCCACCAGACATGCTCTTTAACCCCACTTAATGAAATGTGTAAATTAAAAGTAGAATTAAGTCCTAATCACTTGGTGATTCTAGTCTCACAAATAAGTGCTAGAACAGCCCTCCTTAGTCTATGAAAAGCTGGGAAACCTCTTGCCAGGCCTTCTCAGCAAAATGCCAGTCATTTAGTTCAAGCTTATTAGGTCTGCTAGACAGGACTTTTTTTAACCTTCAAACGGTATTCCACTATGTCACTATTCTCAGCCAGTGACTCATGCAGTGGTAAGAATGGGGATGGGAGAAGGGCACTATAAAATGGGTCCGAGAAGATATGGTTTAAGATAAAAATATTTCAATTTTGGATTTCTTCCTCTTGTTTTATTATATTGAAGTTTAGGAGGCTGTTGGAGTCACTTTAACTCCTTCAATTCCCAAGGGGTTAACTGTCTTCCTAGAAGAATTCTGTTTCATAAGGAAAAATCAGTCCTTTAGTTAAAAGAGCCAGAATCTTCCCCTGACAAATCCAGAATAAAGGTTATCTTGGGTGACTACCTCTGGTTAGAATGTAGATTGGACAAGGGAAGCTTTTTCTTTTTTTAATAAAATATATATATATGTATATATACTTCATTTGTTTAGGTCTGGTCTTTTCATCCAGGTTTGTTCAAGTAAGGGGATACAGAATTGCCAAAAATCTTTCTGATAATTAAGAAAAAAATTGAGGGCTTTCAAAGTTTTTAAATCATTCAGCTTCTCTACAGTCTGTACTAATTAGATAATCAGTTTTCTTTTCACCTATAAGTATAGAATGCTTGAGCTGCTTCTTCATAGACAGAAAAAAATGGCATGCTGAAAAAATTTTTAAAAATTCATGAATTCAGCCTGCCACGAAATGACACTACTACTGTCTGATTTGTGATCTGAGTATCAGTAGGGGGATTTGGTATTTTTCCATTGGGTTGGATTGTCAGCTACTGTCCATATTGTGAGCAACTTTCTACTACCTCTTCCCACTGCTACCATTCCTTTGATTTCTGTAACTACCTGGGAGCTAGAGCTAGAGGGTCAGAAAAGCCTGTTTAGCTTTCTGCCCATTAGGTGAAACACCCATTGTTGGATAGAAACCGTCTCTTATTTGTTGCCGATTTGTACTTCCCAAGCACTTAGTACAGTGCTCTACACACAGAGAGCACTCAATAAATACAATTGAATGAATGAATGAATGAAACAGACTCATCTAATGGAAAAAGCATGGTTCCGAGAGTCAGAAGAACTGGGTTCTAACCCAGCTCTGCCTCTTGCCTGCTATGTCAGCATAGACAAATCATTTAACTTCCCGTGCCTCCATTTCCAGATATGTAAAATAGGGATTCCATGCCTGTTCTTCCTCTTCCTCATACTTAGACTGTGAGCACCATATGGGATGGGGACTGCATCCATCTGATGACCTTGTATTTATCCCAGCACTTAACACATACTAGGCATATAATCAGTAAATGAATGAATTAGTGATATTTGTTGAATTCCTACTGTGTTTAGGGCATGCATCTTTACCAAATCTACCATAGTAAGTGCTCAGAAAATACCAGTGATTGAATACTAACCCTGCCCTCAAGAATCTTGCACTCTTAAACAGATGGGAAGACAGCTGCCAAACAGTTTGGGAATCCAACAGACCAGCCTCCTCATTCAATTTGTTCACTTTACATCTTTGGGCAGAGTCTTTCACAAGAGGCTGTTGAATACACCCAATTCTGCTTAATATCATAGTTGTGATACTGAATAACCATTGATACGATGGGAATTACTGGTTTGAAGACAATGGGTAGATGGTTTGAAGACCATGTCAGAGATTTTTAACACAAATGCCTATATTGTTATGCAGCAGTGAGTTCTTTTATAACATTTTGTTATTTCAATACAGTAAATTTAGCACTGTAAATTTTCAAAACATGAAGCAGCATAAATGTGTAGTGCAGCACAGTAAGGCTGGTGCGGTGTAGTGAGGTTGGTGTTTCGGTGGGTTCCTCAGGTTATGTAAGGCTTTTATACCTCCATGGGCCAAAGGTGATTTTGTTAGGGCTGAGGGAGCAGCTGAGAAGTGAAGTGGCAGTGTGTCAATCAATCGGTGGTATTTCTTGAGAGTTTGCCAAGAACTGCACTAAAGTTTGCCAAGAACTGCACTAAAATCTTGGAAGAGTACAATACAGTAGAGTTGGTATACGTGAATGCTGCCTCCAAGGAGCTCACAATTTAATGGAGCTTTTTATTTTTTTATGGTATTTCGTGTTATTGTTTTGCTAGTCACAGTACTAACCTCTGTGGTAGGTGCAAGCTAATCATATTGGACACAGTCCATGTCCCATATGGGGCTCACAGTTTTCATCCCCATTTTACAATGAGGTAACTGAGGCACTGAGAAGTTAATTGACTTGCCCAAGGTCACATAGCAGATAAATGGCAGAGTCATTAGAACTCAGGTCCTTCTGACTCTCGGGCCTGTGCTCTATCCAGTAAGCCACGCTGCTCCTCTACAATACTGCCACTCCATTTAGTGTGAAAGCTCCTTGTGGGCAAGGAACCGCTAAGCCTGATGCTGAATTACCTCTTGTGTGGATAAAATTTGTGATTTATCCAATCAGCCTCATACTGTAGAAAGGAAGAATGTTTTGAAATCCCTAATAGTATTCTTTCCAAATAGCATTCTAAAAGCACATGTTCAAAAAAGCTGTCTATATATGCTTTGATATTTCTTGATGATGACAGTGATGAAATTCCCAAATCACATTTCAGTAAAATTATACACCCACCCGACTGAATTTCGTGACTGATAGTGCATGATTATGGTTGAAGGCTAGATGTATTTATAATGTTCTAAATTCAGCCTCAAAATCCAGAATTACTCTAATTCTGGTTTTTTTTTTTTACATGTGCTCCACTTTTGAGGTTCACTGGAGAAAAGAGATATTATAATCAATCAGTAACATTTGTTAAGCAACTCTTCAATGAGTGCAGGACACTGTACTAAAAGCTTGGGATAAACACTTAGTACAGTGCTCTGCACACAGTAAGCACTCAGTAAATGTGACTGAATGAATGACAGCAGAAGTAACAAGACCCCAGTTCCCTGCCCTCAAGGAAGTTACAGTTTAATCTGGAAGGCAGGCCACATTATTTACAGATAAAAAACGCCAGAGGAAATACAAAGATAGAACAGGAAGCAGTACTGATACACCAAAATGAAGCAACTCTGAACAAAATGAATGCATAAACAAATATATGAATTATATAAATATCAATATACTTGTTGCTTTCCATCCTTCCAGAATGATCACAGCTGTGAAGACCAAATGCTTCTTTGTTCTCATCTGCTATGATAATGCCATGTTTTTCTTTTAAATAGATGGCTACTCTAGCCTCAAAAATAATGTATTGTAAATGCAAGAGATCAGAGATGGCAGAAATTATGTATCAAGGGAGCTCACACAAATTAAAGAACTGAGACGAGAAGAGACAGGTGAAATCATTAGGCTGTTATACATCACCCAAAATGAATTGTCACTGCCCTATCTCTGTCTTTGAGACAGAGCTTCATGCTTTGTCCTAACGGAAAAATCTAAACTACAAAAATAGTAAACTTTTTTAATGGTATTTGTTAAGTGCTTAATATGTACCAGGCACTGTTCTAAGCAGTGGGGTAGATACAAGGTAATCAGGCTGTCCCACATGAGACCAGGTGGATTCAGTCTTACTAGCCAGAAGATGGGTTGCTGCCTCTGCATCTGTGCCCTTTGGGTAACTTTGGAAGCTATTAGAGTCACTGAGGTGTAAGTTCCTCTATACAATAACTTCAGATAAAAACAAGAAACAAAACCAAAACGTGAAAGAAATAACCCAAGTGAAGAACAAAGGACATCTTTTAGTAGACGTGACCTTGATGGGAGCCATGTTTGATTTGTAAACAAGGTCTTATATTAGCTTTTACATAAACTGAAGGCACAGTTTCACCTTTGAAGTCCATTGCCCGGAAAGCTCAATTATCTAATCAGGCATTCGACAATATTTTCAGAAGTTTAAGGACAAATGAAACTCTAAGTGAAGCCTGACAAGTAATGCACAATGGTGATCGGATTTGGGGCTCATGACCTGCATGAGAATCTTGCTCAATTTTCCACAATACTTCAAAATGTGTCCAGTAATGGAGCTAAATATTAGCTTCTGATAATACCCTTCATGAGATCTCTTGACAGAAAAGAAATGAATTTACCAGTGTTAACTCTGTAGGTTACCAAAACCATTAGCTTCTCTATATTAATACTATATGTCACTTTTGTGTGATCAAGAAAATAGTAGTCTATTGAAGGAATGAACATTTGATTTTTCAGGTGACTATGTCCTAGAGGAAAGTCACTTCTGCCTCAGTTTCCATAGAATTCATTACTGTAATAGCTACATTGTTGCTATTACAGTGCATTTTTGCATATTAAGGAGCTCTTTATGTGTTCTTTAGCATGAACATCAACCAAATATATTTTCATCTGTTGCTGAGATCGAGTTATTGTTTAGGTGCCAGATATGCACAAATATTACATCTCAAATTGAGGCTAAAGAGAATAATGAATTCCTGATTTTGAAATTGAATTAGTTTGTGGAACCATTGTAGTTGCGGAGATAACGGAGGTTACTTTGATGTAGTCATTTCTCTCGTGCCACAGTGATTTTCATTTACAGCTGTTTTTGTTGAGTCAGACCCTCCATCTGCATCTGGAGGTCCCAGAAGCACACCATTAAGAAGAAAAGACAGGAAAGTACCCCCAGCCAAAGCAGGCATGTACTTCTGCCTGCTTCATGGGAAGATTCAGTCTTGAAGTGGGACATCCTGAATTTAATTCCCTGTCCCCCTCCTACCCAGTACAGTTCTATTAAGGCCACACTGGGGAGAGACCTCAGAGCAAAGACACAGACAGCAGAATCACAGGCCAAACACCCTTAGAGCCCTGCCCTCAACAAATCCCAGTACAAAGCTATGTCCCCTTTCATTCATTCATTCATTCATCCTTTAATCGTGTTTATTTAGCATTTACTGTGTGCAGAGCACTGTACTGAGCGCTTGGGAAGTACAAGTTGGCAACATATAGAGACGGCCCCTACCCAACAGTGAGCTTGTGTGCACTGTGCAAGAATATCAGTTGATATCCTTGTATTATGCTCCAAGACATGGAGGACAGGAGGGAGGGAGTGGGGAGAGGAGAAAAGAGAAAGTGGATTTTCTCTTTATGCTTAATTCTTCGATTCCTAAAGCAGCATATTCTCCTCATTCACAGGGGAGAATCTGATTCATCATTACTAGGAGAATGGGATGTTAAGTCTGTACAGAGATACCTAACCTGACCTTAAATCCAAACAGCAGAATATCTATTTTATGGATCGTGGAGACCATCTAGTCCCATAGGAATATAGAGGCAACTTTAGGATTTAGGCAGTGGATACTTTAATTCTTCTTGGAGCAAGGCTGTCATTGCTCTACTTAATAACAACAATGGTAGACATTCATTCATTCATTCATTAAATCGTATTTATTGAGCGCTTACTTTGTGCAGAGTACTGTACTAAGCTCCTGGGAAGTACAAGTTGGCAACATGTAGAGACGGTCCCTACCCAACAGCGGGCTCACTGTCTAGAAGGGGGAGACAGACAGCAAAACAAAACATATTAACAAAATAAAATAAATAGAATAAATATGTACAAATAAAATTAATGGAGTAATAAATATGCACAAACATATAAATATATACAGGTGCTGTGAGGAGGGGAAGGAGGTAAGGCAGGGTGATGGGGAGGGGGAGTAGGGGAAGAGGAAGGAGGGGGCTCAGTCTGGGAAGGCTTCCTGGAAGAGGTGAGCTCTCAGTAGGGCTTTGAAGGGAGGAAGAGAGCTAGCTTGGCGGATGTGCAGAGGGAGGGCATTCCAGGCCAGGGGGAGGACATAGGCCACGGGTCGACGGCGGGATAGGTGAGACAGGCAGGACAGACAGCTGTACAGTCCTCTAGACTGAGGGCTCCCTTTAAACTATAAAGTCGTTGTGGGCAAAGATCATGTCTACCAACTCTGTTGTATCACATTTCATTCATTCACTCATTCAATCATATTTATTGAGCACTTACTGTGTGCAGAGAACTGTATTAAGTGTTTGGGAGATTAAAGTACAATGATGAACGGACACCTTCCCTGCCCACAGCGAGCTTACAGTCTAGAGAGGAATATACAGACATTAATATAAACAAATAAATTATATGTATCTACATAAGTGAGTGGGACTGGTAGGTGGGAAGAACAAAGTCAGGGCAACATAGAAGGGAGTGGGAGAAGAGGAAGGGTGTCAGGGGGCTTAGGGAAGCCCTCTTGGAGAAGATGTGCCTTCAGTAAGGCTTTGAAGGGGAAGGTAATTTTCTGTCAGTCTTGAAGAGCCTTGGAGAGTCTGAAATGGGAGACCAGAGCTTATTGTTATTACCCTGAATGAATGAAAAAAGAAGCAAACTAAATTGTGACTCCTTTGTCTCGACTTTATTTTTGAAACCACAAATGCTTACGCATTTTCTCATGAAAATTTGGTTTGATTAAACCACCAAGTAGAAAAGAACCTAAAATAGAGGGAAGGAAGTGGACAGCTTGTGATAACACAGAACTTTTCATTTGATCATTACCTCAAAGTGAGAAGTTATAGCCTTGAAGCAAATCAGAGCACATGCCGGGGATCATCAAAGAACACAGCTTCAAAAGAGCCCAGTCTGGTGATAAAAAAAAAAAAAAAATACTTTAGAGCCAATGCAAGGGCAGGTTCGATTTGGGATTGGGACCCTGCACAAATATGCACAAATTTTGTGTCTTATGCACAAATCTAGCTACAAGGCTAAAACCAATTCTGCATCGAAGTGAAAGTGGTGGCCTTTTAAACAGCTGCTTAGATGTCCTCATGGCTGATTTTTTGAATGCCAAACCCCAGGGGTTATTTTGAGGTCCATAGGAATCTGGCTTTTGCTCCTCTTTGAATTTGAGAGAAAATGAAAGAATTCAGAATTTCTGAGTTAGCAAGAGAGAAGGAGATGCCAGGAAGGAAATGGAAGTTCATGGATAGAAAATTATGGGCTTTTTTTTTTTTAAAAAAAAAGGGGGCACCGACGAGGTGGGTCTGATACCTGAGGTGGTTGTATGGAGGAAATAAGCCTTACAAACCATTTGTACAGAGACTGGTTGTTCCTCTGGCTTGGAAATATCTTTATTTGATTTCCCTTTAGACTGTAAGCTTGTTGTGGGCAGGGAATGTGTCTGTTTACTGTTGTTTATACCAAGCATTTAGTACAGTGCTCTTCACACAGTAGGTGCTTAATAAATATGATTGAATGAATTTGCCAATTGCCTTGGGGATGAAGGACAATTCCCTCTCCCATCTTTAAATTTAGAAGGCTGGGTGGTTGATGATATAGTCTGGTCTGTGATAACATTCTATTATACAGTGTATACGTACTATAATGATATGACTAGAATGACAATTGTCATTTTTGCAGTTGCCCAATACCTGCTAAATCAAGAGCCGATTTGCATACATTCCCAAAAAATTTGATATAGTAACAAAGTAGCTGTTACGGGAAGTGGGTTAGATTAATCATATTAATCATTATTTATCCAAATATATAACTTATCAGAATATATTGATTTGGAAGAGACCAGTTCATACTTCACTCTGCTGCCTGGATCATTTTTCTAAAAGAATGTTTAGTTCATGCTGCTCTAACGCCAACCTACTCGCCATACCTTGATCTTATCTTTCTTGTCACTGACTCCTCACACACATTCTACCTCTGGCCTGCGAATCCCTCCCCCTTCATACCTGACAGACGATCACTCTCTCCACTTTCAAAGCCTTATTAAAATCACAATTCCTCAAGAGGCCTTCCCCAAACAAGTTCTCATTTCCCCTACTCCCTCTCCCTTATGCATCACCCTGGCAACTGCATTGGCCCTTTGTATTCACCCTACCCTCAGTCCCACAACACTTATGTACATATCTGTAATTTATGACCTCACAAGACTCTTGGTAAATATCATTACTATTACTGTGACCAGCAGATAGATTAAAAAGTATCATACAGAGTGCCCATGGGTTTATTTGAAAACCATTTTTTTGTATGTGGAATAGGGGATCTTCCTTTCTACTCCTTTAATAAGGGGCCCTCTTCCCAACTGTGAGTCTGGTGGCAGATCTGCCAACTTTAGTTCCAATTTTTCAGCATCCTATCTAATTTGTCAAGTGCTTTTAAATGGGCTGAGCTTAAAACGTTAGCTTTCTGAAACTGATTAGAATTTGATACTATTAAAATATCATTCTGCATTTTAATCTACTGCGTAGACTTTATAATAGCTTTAACTTTCACTTAAAATCATGGGTAGTTCTCAGAGAGATTCAATTTAAATTCTGTCAGGCATGACTGATTTCTCTCGGCATTGCTAGAGGTTTTTTTTCCTTCCTTTTACTAGTAAGTTAATTTTTTAATGCTTAAGTTTAGTAGGGTTTTCCAGGAAGCTACAGTGACCTGGTGCTTCTGCTGCTCTTCCTCAATATCCTTTTGTGGGACTCCCTTTCATTCCAGGCATTTGCATACAGGGAAGTTTTTATTTATAAGTTATTTATATAATAATAATGATGATGGTATTTAAGTGCTTATTATGTGCCAAGCACTGTTCTAAGCACTAGGATAGATATAAGGTAATCAGGTTGTCTCATTAGGGGCTCACAGTCTTCATCCCCATTTTACAGATGTGGTAACAGGCACAGAGAAGTGAAGTGACTTTCCCAAAGTCATACAGCTGACAAGTGGTGGATCCAGGATTAGAAAGCACAACCTCTGACTCCCAAGCCAGAGTCATTTAAATACAGTTTTACTTGTCAAAAAGTCCATGCAAGGTTGAGTTGCTGCCTCCAACCATGGTCAGAGTAGAATACGTAAACCTTAGAATCAATACAGATGAGTTTTTTGATCGGGTCATAGCTTACTGATTGTTATATTCCTGAGAATGTCACCAAACTTACCTTGCCAACAGGGAACACAAGTAGTAAAAGAGAATGCAGCCCTGACAGAAGTGGGAAGAGCATGAGCCTGGGACTCAAATAATCTGGTTTCTAATTCTGGTTCTACCATTTGTCCGCTGTGTGACCTTGAATAATAATAATAATAATACTAGTGATAGCATTTGTTAAGCACTTAATATGTGCAAAGCACTGTCCTAAGCTCTGGGGAGGATACAAGGTAATCAGGTTGTCCCATGTGGGGCTCACAGTCTTAATCCCCACTTTACAGATGAGGTAACTGAGGCCCAGAGAAGTTAAGTGACTTGCCCAAGGTCACACAGCTGACAATTGGCGGAGCTGAGATTTGAACCCATGACCTCTGACTCCCAAATCCATGCTTTTTCCATTGAGCCATGCTGCTTCTTTGGAACAAGTTAGCTTTTAATCCTGGCTCTACCCTTTGCCTGCTGGGTGACCTTGGGTAAGTCACTTAACTTCTCTGTACCTCACATTCCTCACCTGTAAAGCAGGGATTAAATACTACCCCTTCTCCCTCTTACATAGATGATGAACCCTAAGTAGGACAAGGACTGTACCCAAACTGATTGTCTTGTATAATAATGATGGTATTTGTTAAGGGCTTACTCTGTGCCAAGCACTGTTCTAAGTTCTTGTATCTACCTTGTTGCTTAGTATGGCACTTGACACATAACAATAATAATAATAATAATAATAATAATAATAATAATGGCATTTGTTAAGCACTTACTATGTGCAAAGCACTGTTCTAAGAGCTGGCGAGGATACAAGGTGATCAGGTTGTCCCACATGGGGCTCACAGTGTTAATCCCCATTTTACAGATGAGGTAAACTGAGGCTCAGAGAAGTTAAGTGACTTACCCAAGGTCACACAACAGACATGTGGTGGAGCAGGGATTTGAACCCACAACCTCTGACTCCAAAGCCCGTGCTCTTTCCACTGAGCCATGCTGCTTCTTAGTAATGAAAATAATAATTAATCACATAGTAATGAAAATAATAATACTGTTATTTGCTAAGTGCTTATTATGTGTTAAGTGCTGGGGTGGTTACAGGCAAATTGGGTTGGACACAGTCCCTTTCCCACATGGGGCTCACAGTCTTAATCCCCATTTTACAGATGAGGAAACTGAGGCACAGAGGAGTTAAGTGGCTTTCCCAGTTACACAACAGAAAGGTGCAGAGTGGAAATAGACCCACAACCTCCTAACTCCCAGGCCTGTGCTCTATTCACTATGTCATGCTGCTTCTACAACAAATGCCATATCAATACTTATATTGTCCCCTGAGGGGAAAAATAGGTCTTACTATAGGCATTTTCCTTGTTCTTTGTATACTTGTCAAATTCATTATTTCTGCCTTATTAAGGGAAAAGCAGGAATCACTGGCGTTTAACTCTGTAGCCTAGATGAGACATCTTGTGAGTCTTCACGTTCACATGACTCCAGATAATTGAGCCTATGATTCAGGAGGAAAAATAAAATCCTTTCTCATTTTGACAATCCAGTTATTTCAGGACAGAAATATATTTTTAGTGTGAATGAATCTAAGCAATCTGTGTTAGTAGCCACGGTGGAAAGTTTAAGTGATCTGCCAATGACTTTAATTGCAAATTGTGAAGCAGCTTGGCCTAATGGATAGAGCATGGGCCTGGGAATCAGAAAGATCTGGGTTCTAAACCTGGCTTCTCTACTTGTCTACTGTGTGCCCTTAGACATGTCACTTCACTTCTCTGTGCCTCAGTTAACTCATTGATAAAATGGGGATTAATAGTGTGAGTCCCAGGTGGAACAAGGACTGTGCCCAACCTGACTAGCTTGTATCTACCCCAGTGCTTAGTACAGTGCCTGGCACATAGTAAGCACTTCACAAATACCATAAAAACAAAAGGAAAACTGATCAACGTGGAGTTTCTAAGGGAAAAACACTCTGACAATAAAAGAAATAACCATATTAGGAAACAGAACTCCCTTGCACATTAGCTAAGCCATCCTGTTTAGCCCTTCTAACTGGAAAGGACTGGTGGCTTGGGAAGTAGCCATTTCTGTGGCAGTTGCAGTTAACACGTTGCAAAACCCATTCCAAGACCAGTGCAACTGATAAGTCATCTCTCTTCTCCTGCCTCCTCCCCCATCCTCTTTCACCTGTCAGTTAGTTAATCATATTTACCGAGCTCTTACCATGTGCAGAGCACTGTACTAAACGCTTGGGAGAATACAATAGAACAGTAAACGGACACATTTCCTGCCCACAGTGAGCTTAGAGTCTACTCTACCTATATCTGCTCTGAGGTCCTGCATTGTAGCCTGGGCCAGGAAGCAAGAGACCCGAACTTGAAAACTATAGTGATGGCCAGAACCTGGGCCCGGTTCCAATAGTTGGGATCGTCACCTCTGCAGTGGCTAATTTTTGATTTGGGACTCACTGCCTAGATGCATTCTCTAATTCCCATCCCTCCCAAGTAAGTGGAAATGAGAAGAATGTTGAAGAAACCAGGGAAACAGCTGAGATTTCAGTGGAAAACATCCACCCGGGCCAGCTGAATTACCCCTAGCAGCCCCGACCTGGGATCTTGGTCCAGATCCCACTTTACTCTCCAGGCCGCCCTGGGAAAGGGCTAGAAACTCCAGGGTCTCTCAGCGGCTCTTCCAGAGAGATGTTTCCCTGATTTACCAGATGTATTGTTGCGTTGGATTTCCCCAATGATTTCCCCTCTGGGGTGTTAGTCCTATTAGTAATAAATAGCTCATCTGTCTTCTTGGCAATGAATCATAAACAGAGTTTCACCTTCCTGACCCATTCAGGCTTCTTCACTCTGGGTTTGACAGCACCTTGGATGTTTTCCAGCAGCCTGCTCTTCTCTGTCACGGTGAATCCCTACCAACTGTGCCTCCTGACCCAGCAAATCCTAGGTACTCTGTGCCCGATGTTTTTCTGCAGGGAACAGCTGGACGGCTGGCAACTCACAGGCAGGCTGAGTGTCAGAGAAGTGACTTTCATGGGAACTGCTGGTCAGGGGAGTGGACAAGGGAGCTAAGACTAGATGGCCTTTCACCCAGTCACTGTCCCATAGCCTAGCCATTGACCCTGAAGCAGTAGGTATGCTCTGAATAGATAATAATAATGATGGTATTTGTTAAGCACTCACTATGTGCCGAGCACTGTACTAAGCCCCAGGGTAGTTAGAAAGTAATCAGATTGTCCCACATGGGGCTCACAGTTTTCATCTCCATTTAACAGATGAAGGAACTGAAGCACAGAAAAGTGAAGTGGCTTGCCCAAGACCACACAGCAGACAAGTGGTGGAGCCGAGATTAGAACCCACATCCTCTGAATCCCAAGTCTGCACTCTTTCCATTATGGCCCATGACGCAACAACAGTCCCAGAGCAATTGCTTGTATCCATCCCAGTGCCTGGCGCATAGTGAGCACTAAAAAAGTACCACAATTACTAATGCAGTTGACTCTGAAGCAGCAGGGGTGCTGGAAAGATGCGACACGGAGTTGGACCACTATAGTTTCTCAGTGAAGGTCAAATATATACATTTTTTTAAAATGGTGTTTGTTAAGCACTTACTAGGTGCCATACACTGGTCTAAGCAAGGGGGTAGTTACAAAGCAATCAGGTTGGACACAGTTCCTTTTCTATATCGGGCTCACAGTCATAATCCTCATTTTACAAATAAGGCAACTGAGGCACAGAGAAGTTAAGTGACTTGCCGAAGATTGCACAGCAGAAAAATGGCCTAGCCGGAACTAGAACCCAGGTCCTTCTGATTCTCAGGCCCCTGGTCTATCCACAAGGTCATGAAAGACCATTAGGCAAACATCTGGAGGGGGCGTCCAAACTGCTTCCAACTAGGGGTCAGAATGGAGGCCTCTGATAGACCTTTTTTTCCATTTTAACCAGAGATACTCTGAGCTTAGTGTCACAGCCAGGGGAGAACATGGCACGGAGCCATCGGCAGTGCTTTTCAGAGGCCTGGAAAAAGGCTGGAGAAGCTTTGTGATGCAGTGGTTTCAAACAGAATTTTGGCTGATTCCAGAAGAAATGAACTTGAGGAGCACCAGGGCCTCAAAACATTTTTCAGTTTCTTGTATTTACTGAGTTCTAAGTGCAAACACTGTTCTAAGAGCTTGGGAGAGTACAATATGAGCAGAATACATGTTACCTGCCCTTAAGAAACTTACCGTTCTCAGGAATCTCATTGAGGAGATGGACAAAAGTTATTTAGAAATAAAGGGAGTGGGAGGAAGAAGAATATTATAGTTTCATTTAGCTTACGTGTCAGGAAGAAATAACCAGCAAAAGATTGAATGAAGAAATAAACAGTCCTGAGAGTAAGAATTAAATACGTAAATGCTAGTAGTGCCTGCTGGACCGATGCAGCTAGGGTCTCGTGAATTCATCAGCGATGGCTGCCTGGTGGAGTTTGGATTTTAGAGGGCTTCAGAGATGGAGAGAATAGAGGGGTCTAGTAGATTAGAGGAAGCAACGATTCCAGACTGGAAAGAGAAGATTGGAAAGGAGTTGGAAGCAGGAGAGCTGAATGTGGATTAGAATTTGGGGAGCATGGAGGAGCAAGGAGACAGGGAAACAGTTTGGCCTAATGGCCTTCTGGACTGTGAGCCCACTGTTGGGTAGGGACCATCTCTATATGTTGCCAACTTGTACTTCCCAAGCGCTTAGTACAGTGCTCTGCACACAGTAAGCACTCAATAAATATGATTGATTGATTGATTGACAGAACCCAAGCTTGGGAGTCGAGGTCTTAGGTTCTAAACCCAACCCCACCACTTGTCTGCTGTGTGACCTTGGGCAAGTCATTCATAATAATAATAATGATTATGGTATTTGTTAAGTGCTTACTATGTGCCAGCCACTGTACTAAGTGCTTTGGTGGATATAAGCAAATTAGGCTGGACACAGTCCCTGTCCCACACAGGGCTCACAGTTGTCATTCCCATTTTACAGATGAGGTAACTGAGGCCCAGAGAAGTGAAGTTACTTGCCTAAAGCCACGCAACAGACAAGTGGTAGAGTCGGGATTAGAACCCATGACCTTATGACTCCCAGGCCGGTGTCTATCCACTACACCATGCTGCCCTTCTTTATGCCTCAGTTTCCCCATCAGCAAAATGGGAATTATATATGGCCTTAGTCTTTGAGCAACATGTGGGACAGGGTCAGTGTCCAATCTGCTTATCTTGTCTCTACTCCAACACTTAGTACATAGTAGCTGCTCACCAAATGTCCCATTCAACATCATTATTATGACCTGTGGAGAAGTGAATGAAGAGAGCTGTTGCTTACTGATAATGGCAGTGGATAGGTGGGCAGTGGTTGCACTGGCAGGGTTGGGGTTTGGCTGCTCCAGACCCCTTGTCTTCCCAAAGTCTAGGCCTTTGGGAGAAAGTAGTTTCTTGTCCAGCTCCTTAACCTAATGAAGGTGAGTTAAGTGACAATGTTGGTGCTAGAGGCGGATAGAGAGGAAGACAAAAAGGAGAAAAAATGAGGAAGAGGAAGGATAAACAAAAGAGGTGAGTGAAGTGGCAAAAACCCAGCATAGAAGACCTATTCATTTATTGTTTCTCCCGTGTAGAGAACCCTGTACCGGGCACTTAGGAAAGTAAGCTAAAGAATAAACTACTAGTCTCAAGTGCCCTCTTTTCTTCTTCTCCTGTCTTCCTCTTTTCCTTTCTTCCTCTCCTCTTCTTAACCTTCTTCTCTTCTTCCTTCTTTTCTTTCTTTCTACCCTCCTCCTCATTCTTTTTTCTCCTTTTCCTCCTCCTCCTCCTTTTTTCCTATCCTTCTGTGTCTCTCCCTCTCCTAATTCTCCTTCTCAATGTCACACCCCTTCAGTGCTGCATCCCCTGAAAGCTTGATTTCAAGTTCACTCCTGCACTCAAAATAGCAAGTGGCCTCGTTAGGAAACCTCGACTGAGCAGTGTGAGAATTCCTTTGGCCCTTTCTCACTCTGTCCCCATCTAAGGCATGCTACAGAGTGCTACCCTGCTTTGGGAAAATAAACAAGCCTGTGACAACAGGAAAAGTTGATGAAGGAGTCAGAAGGAGTAGGCAGTGGAGCAGTAAATTGTCTCTGCTGCCATGTACAGTTTAATAAGCACCTCCGGCATAGATCTCTTTATTGTAGCAACATCTGTTGCAAACATGCTGCTCAGAGAGTGGATGACAGTCATTGGGCAACACAATGAAATCTTAAAAATAGAAGAGATGGATGTCCTTCAATAGAGTTCAGTGTTTCTCATTGGCCTGCTAAATTCTGCAATTCTCTCTTTTTCCTCACAAACACACACACACACACACACACACACACACACATGCACACTTTGAATTTGAATGTGATGCCAGTCATAGTGAAAATATATGACTACTTAGCGTGTGACCAAATTTCACTTGTTCGTAGTGTCCTTGGCTTATTTTTGTTCACCAGGAGCACAAATTTTGAGATTAGGGAAAAATGTAGCTTGCCTTCCATTCCCCTAATCTGACCATGTAGAATGGATGTAATCCTATGGTTCATGACTGCCACAATACCATCCTGGGTTCATAGTCAGCACTGACATCCTGGTTTGTCTCCTTTTCTTTGGTGAGCATCCTATTACCTAGTTCCAAGCTGTCAAGGGGTCTCAGCTGACACAACGGCAATTTCCTCCTGTGACGGGTTTAATCTGTGTCTTTGTGTTTCCCTTTTACTGAACCATTGACCCTGTGGCCTTTGATTCATGGTGCTCTGGCTGAGCAACTTCATCCTTTCTAGGGCCCAAGACACTTGGGTAAGATCTGAAAGTGCCAAGAGAAATTTTCCACAGAAGGATAAATCCATTTTTTGTGCAACAATAAGGAAAATAGTGCATCCGGAGCCTCTTTCCCATTTTCCTTGTGTTTCTTCTCCTTCCTAGCATCACCTGCTGAAACGCCAGTGATTGATTCAATAGTTTGGTGAGGTGTGGACTTTGGACCAAATTTCTAGGCACCTTCATGAACACAGAGTAGTTATCAGGCACAGATTGTCATGCTGATGAATGGGTTTTTAATCAGAATCTATTTAGCAACTATTGCATGCAGAGCACTGTACTAAGGACCTGGAGGCATTCAAAAAATTAGAAGATGTGGTTTCTAATCTCAAAAAGCCAAAAGTCTCAAGGCTCAGACTACTGAGCCCAATGTTGTAATACACACTGAGGACTCAATAAGTACCACTGGTTGAGTGATTTCATTCCCATCTTACAAAAGAAGATACAAACACAGAGAATTTAACGGACTTGCCCAGGGTCACATAGCAGACAAGTGGTAGAGCTGGGATTAGAACCCAGGTTCTTTGACTCCCAGTTGCAGGCCAGAAGTTTTGGACATTGTAAGGGTGTTTCCTTTCTGTCTCTCCACAATGCAATAAAGCCCTAAGTGAACACATTTTATGACATTCAGAAACATTAATTTAAAACTTCTTTCCACTTTCATTTATTCTGAACTACTGATTCTGAGTTATGACCCAAGAAGTAAAGTCATTCTCAGTAGGTAGAAGTCTGAGATATTGAAGAGAGTGATTACCAGCTCACCAGAGTATTTGAGAAGCAATTTGAGTTTATGAAAAAAAGAGCTCTGGCCTGGAAATCAGGGGACCTGGGTTCTAATCCTGATCTTGTCACTGCTGAAATTCACCTGACTTCTCTGTGTCTTAGTTTCCTTATCTGTGAAACGGGGATTAAGTACATGTTCTCCCTTCTCCTTAGAATGTGTACCCTATGTGGGGCAAGCACGGTGTCCTATCTGATTGTGTTTTATCTAAACTAGTGCTTAGTACAGTTCTTGGCACATAGTAAACAGTTAATAAATGCCACAATAATAATAATGATAATTATCAGCACGTATCGAAAAACTCTTGGCTACAGCTACATGTTCTAGGGAGGGGATAATACCTGCCTCTAAATTTCAGAACTGAAGCATAGGTTCATTACCAGACTGAAATGTTGAGCACAAACCCATCCTGCTATCTATCTTTGGAAATGCAATACTGAAGCGGAATCATTGATCCAAATCAATCAATGAATGGCATTCATTGAGCACTTATTGTGCACTCTGCTAAGCACTGAGGAAAGTACACTTTAACAGAATGGGTAGACATGTTTGCCCACACGGAGCTTTAAGTCTCCAGGAATTTAGTGGATGATAGTGGGATAGTAGATATACTCTTTGACTTTAAGATTGTACTGCTGTTGCTCAAGATGAGACAGCATCTGTGAGTATACACGGCTTCAAAAGGGAATCTCTCACACACTCGCACACATTGTCCATGAAAATCTTGTCTTATGCCATTGAGTCCTTTCCAACCCACAGCGACTCCATGAACACATTTCTTCTAGAACGCCCCACCTCTATCTCCAATCATTTTGGTAGTGTACTATAGAGTTTCTTTGATAAAAATACGTAAGTAGTTTACCAGGGCCTTCTTCCACACAGTAAGCCCTGACTCTCTCCCATGCCCTATTTATTACTGTATCAGCCTCCTCTCCTATCTCCCATCTGCCTGTCTCTCCCCTCTTCAATCCATACTTCACGCCGCTGCCCGGGTTGTCTTTGTCCAGAAACGTTCTGGGCATGTTACTCCCCTCCTCAAAAATCTCCAGTGGCTACCAATCAACCTATGCATCAGGCAGAAACTCCTCACCCTCGGCTTCAAGGCTGTCCATCACCTCGCCCCCTCCTACCTCACCTCCCTTCTCTCCTTCTCCAGCCCAGCCCGCACCCTCCGCTCCTCTGCCGCTAATCTCCTCCCCGTGCCTCGTTCTTGCCTGTCCCCCCGTCGACCCCCGGCCCACGTAATCCCCCTGGCCTAGAATGCCTTCCCTCCCCACATCCACCAAGCTAGCTCTCTTCCTCCCTTCAAGGCCCTACTGAGAGCTCACCTCCTCCAGGAGGCCTTCCCAGACTGAGCCCCCTCTTTCCTCTCCCCCTCCTTCCCCTTTCCATCCCCCCCGCCTTACCTCCTTCCCTTCTCCACAGCACCTGTATATATGTATATATGTTTGTACGTATTTATTACTCTATTTATTTTACTTGTACATATTTATTCTACTTATTTTGTTAATATGTTTTGTTTTGTTCTCTGTCTCCCCCTTCTAGACTGTGAGCCCACTGTTGGGTAGGGACCATCTCTATATGTTGCCAACTTGTACTTCCCAAGCACTTAGTACAGTGCTCTGCACACAGTAAGCGCTCAATAAATATGATTAAATGAATGAATGAATGCCGCTGCTGCCCAGCACGGGTGAGTTTTGACTTGTAGCAGAATGCCTTCCACTCACTAGCCACTACCCAAGCTAGAAATGGAATGGGTAGGCCTCTTCTTGACTCTCCCTCACATACCCAAGACTGGTAGAGTACTGGAAATTCTCCAGGTGTGATCCTGAGAAGAGGGTCCATGAAAATATCGAGCTGCAATTATTCTGGCCTCTAACTATTCAAGTGAGCATCAGTAGTGATAATAATACTATTAATAATTGCAGCAGTGAAGTACTTACTATGTTCCAAGCACTGTGCTATATAAAAGATCATCCGGTCAGATATAATCCCTGTCCCACTTGGGGCTAACATTTAAGTAGACACAAAAACAGTTAACTCCTTTTGGGCGGGGCTCGTGTCTACTGACTATTGTATTCGCCCAAGCACTGAGCATAATGCTGTAACACACACTGAGAGCTCAATAAGTACCACTGATGGATTGATTTGATTCCCATCTTACAAATGAGGAAACTGAGGCACAGAGATGTTAAGTGACTTGCTCAAGGTCACAGAGCAGGCAAATGAAAGATTCGGGATTAGAAACCAGGTTTCTTTGACTCCAAGGTCCAGGCTCTATCCAATTGGCTATGCTGCTTCCCTTTACTCAGACACCAGTGGTTAAGCAGGGAATGTTACATCTTACCATCAACAGGATAAACCACTGACTAAGGAGGTGTTGAGGGTTTTTTTTTGCATGTGTCTATGTGGTAGTGGTTATGGTTAAGACTGAGTCGCCCACACTTTCTCTCTAGGGTGGTGATTTATTCCGGACAGCCCAATTTTCAGCTGGCCTGTCCCCTATCTGGTACTAATGGGACAAGGCATTTTTATATCCCTTTTGAAAAAAATGAAGCATTGAATCTCCCTCCACTCGGGTTCTGCTGCTGAGTTTTCATGGCTCCCATGTAGCACAGGGGTCATGCAGATCTGGGAGGGGAATTTGATGGCTTTGAATCTAACAGGTGGGGTCAGGGATTCTGCCAGAGAAACGCTCTGGGATTATCTGCGCATCACAAAAATTCTGCAAAATAGCGGCTCTCCAATTGCAACGCTATACAGCGTACCCTGACATACAAGTCCTTGTCCAGAGTTTACAAGATCTGCCATTGCCCGCTCTTCGCCCCCCACCAATTGTTGAGATAATTGGAAGGGAGAACAGGCCATCTAAGGGCATGGTATTTGATACCACAAGAGCAACAGACGCCCTCGTGCCATCACCCACTTAGTAAGCCATTGTTGAGTTAGATATTTAAACTGACTTAGAAATGGGGTGGGGAGGATCTTTCTTACTTTCTTGCAAAAAATCACTTGAAAGTTCTTGGAGAGCAGTGAGCAAATCTTCCACCTGCTGTCTTCTCCCACATAAACTTATTGCAGGCAGGGAATATGTTTATTGTTACATTGTACTCTCCCAAGCGCATAGTACAGTGCTTTGCACACAGTAAGTGCTCAATAAATGCAACTAAATGAATGAATGATTAATACAGTGCCTAACATTCAGTAGTTACTCAGTAAATACCAATTTCATTTATTGATGAGAAGCAGCATGGTCTAATGGGTAGAGCATGGCGGTCAGAAGGACCTAGGTTTTTATCCTCATTCTGCCACTAGTCTACTGCATGATTCTGGGCAAGTCACTTCTTTTCTCTGTGCCTTAGTTACTTCATTGGTAAAATAGGGATTACGACTTTGAGCCCCACATGGGTCATGGACTGGTTCCACTCCAATTAGCTTGTATCTACCCCAGAGTTCAGTACGGGGCCAGGCCCATAGTAAGAGCTTAACAAATACCATAACCACAATAACAATAGGGAGAGTAAGGTGGAAAAAGTTAAAATCTTGTGCCACCACCAGACAGGTATCTCCATGCTGGATCTCCTGGATCTCCATGCTGGTTCCTCTCTCTTTAGTCCAGTGTTTTTATAGCTGAAAAAAAATACTTTCACGTGATGTCAGGTGTCACTAAGAAAATTGTGTTTTGGCAAGGGGCAAGTGATTAGCTGAATTACTTCTTTGTGACCCAAGTGAGTGTTTATTGTGGATTAGATTTTGTCCTTTTGATTCCCTTCCCATTCCCAGGCACTTGCATAAATTTCACATTGTGGTTGTTTCATTAGACAGGAAGCAGTTTAATCCCTAGTAGGATTAGGGTTTGGGATTAGAGATTAGGATTAGGGATCAGGTAAGCAGCATGGCTCAATAGAAAGAGCACGGCTTGGGAGTCAGGTCATGGGTTCAAATCCCGGCTCCGCCAATTGTCAGCTGTGTGACTTAGGGCAAGTCACTTAACCTTTCTGTGCCTGTTACCTCATCTGTAAAATGGGGATGAAGACTGTGAGCCCTGCTTGGGACAGAACAATGCTTTGCACATAGTAAGCGCTTAACAAATGCCATTATTATTAGTAGTAGTTGTAGTAGTAGGAGCGTACTGTAAGCTCCTCCTATACTATAAGCTTCTTGTGGGCAGGGATCATGTATTTCATTTTTCATCGTATTCTCTGTAAACGCTTAGTACAGATCACAGTCTATAGTAAGAGCTCAATAAATAGCATTGATTGGTGGATTGACTTGGCCTATAATGATTTCTCACATTGAGCACAATGCACATAAATACAGCATTCTGGGCAAAATAGGGAGTGATCTCCAAAACACAAGAAATCAGGGCATCTCTAGGCCGCAGCTCCTCAGGGATATGGAGAGTAGTTTAACAAGTACTGCATTTTCCATGATATTTTTTGTGAGGGCTGAAGGGATCTGGAAACCTCTAGGAAATCTAACAAGGAGCCATAATGACTTCCTGAAGCAGACACCAGTGTGGGTTATATTGAGCCACAAGGAGAAAACAAGGCTGTTTCCTTCTCCCCAGGAACATATCAAAAATAAAGACACCAATTAAAAAAGTTGGTCTGATCTAGTGTGGATGTGTTCTTTGAAAATGTAGGGTGATTATACAGACATCAGTTTCAATATTTAATTCAGAGGCTCACAGACTATTCAAACAACATCATTTGATTCAGCTGCAAAAGCATTGGAAGATGACAGTTTATGCTTAATCACATTTGTAATCAGATAAAGGAAAAGGCCTTTTTCTGGAGAATGTACTTGGGTCTGTACTCTTTGGTCATTTGGTATTCACCTTATCCTCAGCCCCACAGCTCATATATGTATTTGTATATGATTTATTTATATTCATGTCTATCTCCCATGTCTCTTCATGTCTATGAGACATGTCTCATAGACATGTCTATCATGTCTTTGAGAAGCAGCATGGCTCAGTGGAAAGGGCATGGGCTTTGGAGTCAGTGGTCGTGGGTTCAAATCCTGGCTCTGTCGATTGTCATCTGTGTGACCTTGGGCAAGTCACTTAACTTCTCTGGACCTCAGTTCCTTCATCTGTAAAATGGGGGTTGACTGTGAGCCCCCCGTGGGACAACTTGATCACCTTGTAACCCCCCAGCACTTAGAACAGTGCTTTGCACATAGTAAGCGCTTAATAAATGCCATCATAATAATAATCATAATCTCCCGCTCTGGACTGTAAACTCATTGTGAGCAGGGAAAGTGTCTAACAACTCTGGTGTATCATATTCTCCCAAGAGATTAGTACAATGCTTTGCACCCAGTAAACGCTCAATAAATACTATTGATGACTAAATACCACTCATTGATCTACCTCTACAGGAATAGTTATATTATTTTTTTAAAGACTTACTAAATGTCAAGCACTGTACTAAAAATTGACATAGATATAAGCATAACAGATCAGATACAGACCCCTCCTTCATGGGACTTACAATCTTGTTGGGGGTTAAACAGATAAAGACAATGGAACCAATGGATAACAAACAACAAGAAGCATCTTAGTCAACAGACCAGTAGAACCATGTAAAGGTAAGTGAAAGAACAGATCCTGGAGGTGAGAATCCTCAAACTCCCCTTTGCTCCCTTTAAACAGTCCTTAATTGCAAACCACAGTGCCTCTCCCCATTCTTAATATAAGCTTCTTGTGGGCAGGGAGCATGCCACTTCTTAATATTGCTTTTTCCAAGCATCAAATAGAATGCACCACACCAAGTTATTGTTCAACAAAGGCTATTTGCCACTACGGGTGAGGTGTGATCAAATCCCATTTTTCTCCAGTGCCCTCAGTAAAGACTGCATCATCATCAGTATTTATTCAATATCTTCTGTGGATGGAGTGTAGAGATTTTTGGAAGCCTTCTTTGTGGAAGTGTTTTTTTTTTAAGAAACCTTCAAAGATAGAGTTAAAATGTGTAATATTGCATGCAAAGAGGGCAGATTTGTGAGTAAAGGGTTTGAGGCAGGAGAATCAGGGATGAAGAACAGTGAGGGGAGCTTGGAAAGGGAGAAGAGTGCAAGGTAAGGTCAAGCTAGTGAAGAGAGTTGGTATGTAAAATGGATAGTGCTGGTGAAGAGCCTTAGAGCCAACCATGAACTGTTTCTACTTGATGTGAGAGAAATGGGTAGACAATGGTGGTCCTTGAAGAGTGGCGAAATTATGTGGCAAACAACATTTTAAGATCATGCTATGCAGTAGTGGGTAATATAGACTAAGGGGGTATGAGCCTGGAGGCAAGAACAAAAATGAAGCGACTGATACAGTGGAAGAGTCATGATATGATGGAGTTTGGGCTCAGATGTTAATTGTTAGGATGAAGAGGAAGTGGAGGATGAGGGAAGCACTGTAGAGAACAGGCAAGATTAAAGAGTTGATTGAATATGAAAGTTGAAAATCAGTAAAACGAGCAGAGGGAGCAAGTTGGGGTGATGGGGAGGAGGGGAGGAGTACAGGAAAAGGGGGGCTTAGTCTGGGAAGGCTTCCTGGAGGAGGTGAGTTTTCAGGAGGGCTTTGAAGGGGGGGAGTGTGCTAGTTTGGTGGATGTGAGGAGGGAAGGCATTCCAGGCCAGAGGTAGGATGTGGGCCAGGGGTAGATGGTGGGATAGGTGAGAACGAGGCACAGTGAGGAGGTTAGCGGCAGAGGAGCGGAGTGCGCGGGCTGGGCTGTAGAAGGAGAGAAGGGAGGTGAGGTAGGAGGGGGCAAGGTGACAGCTTTGAAGTCAATAGTGAAGAGTTTTTGCTTGATATGGAAGTTGATAGGCAACCACTGGAGATTTTTTAGGAGGGGGGTGACATGCCCAGAGCATTTCTGTAGAAAGATGATCCGGGCAGCAGAGTGAAGTATGGACTGAAGATAACTGAGGCACAGAGAAGTTGTGACTTGCACAAGGTCTCACAGCATGTGGCTGTAGAGCAAGAAGAGGAGGGAAACCAGGAGAGAGCCTAGGTGGAAAAGGAGCCAGCAAATTCAACTGACAACAGGACTCTTTCTCTCCGAAACACTTTTTAGGATTCTAAAAGGAGATAGCAGGCCTAAGGGAGAACAGGATGTAAAGTTATTTAATCACATTTCTTTCTTTTCAGTCGAACTTGACTTTTAAACTTACGTAACTAATCAAGAGAACTAATGACATGGACAGTTCCAAAATGTAGGAGCTGTTTCCTTCTTTTCCTCTCATTTCCTGGTTCCCTCTTTACCACCCTGTATATTTATGGCTATTTTGCTACTTGTGAATGATTACAGCTGTTCAGCATCCATTTACAAGGCAAGAGGCTATCAAAGAAGGAGCCAAGCATAAACATCTCTGAGAGGAAAAATTGCAGCCCTTGCTGATAAAAATGGGATTTGGCTTCTTTTTGAGGAGATAAAAAAAACAGCTGCATTAAGGACATCGACTCATTTTATTTCTGTTTGGTCAGATTTAGAGACATAAAATCTTAGTGATCAAAGAAATGCATCTTTCCTTTACACCCTCAACCTTCCTTTAAACCCTTAATTGGAATTTGGCACTCAGGCCGTAGCCTGCCCTATTTCCATAGGTAGAATGCTACAGAAAGTCAATTTTAAGGGGGGATGGAAATGCTTCTTAGCCATAATTTCAGTCTCTCCATGGCCAGCCAGGGCCCTCTCTCCTTTCCTTCTTTTTTCATTTCCTCTCTTCCTCTTTTTCTTATTCTATTGGATATTTCAAGCCCAGGAGAGCTGCTGGAGCAGAGAAGTACTGCAGTTTCTGTTCTGCAAAGCTTTCTTTCACAGCCCCTATGTGATGGGGACTGAATACACTCAACACCATATACACCATATAAATTATTATTATTTTTTCCTATTAGGGCCTGTGAGTCTAATGCTGAATACCACGCTAATGGAAGAGTCCTTTGCCTTGCTGGAATAGGTTATCGCAGCACATCTTAGTAGAAAGAGCATGGGACTGGGAATCAGAGGACCTGAGTCCCTGCTCCTCAACTTGTCATCTGGGTGACCTTGGGTGATCCCCTGTGGAAACTGATTATCTTGTATCTATTCCAGGGCTTAGTACGGAGCCTGGGTCATAATAGGAATTTAACAAGTTCTGTAATTATTTGAGAAATATAAGCATCTGGGCTTCTGCTAATATTCCCCAAAAGCCTTCACCGCCAAACTGTGGCTGGGGTGACTTTGGACAATCAAAGAGCATGTGTTTGGGGAAGGTAGAATAGGCTTATAGGATCATTGCTTTCTGTTGCCAATTTGTACTTCCCAAGCGCTTAGTACAGTGCTCTGCACACAGTAAGCGCTCAATAAATACGATTGATTGATAGATTGTTTTCATGGCTAGGACGATGCTCCTCACCATATTAGCAACAGCAATAAGTGTGGGGTTGTGCTTATGTGTCCCAATTCTAATTCCATGGAAATGGTTATATTTAAAACACATCATACTGTAAGCTTTGAAGGGTAGGGACCCTGTCTACTTATTTTATGGTACTCTTCCTAGTGCTTAGTGCCATGCCCTGCACAGAATAAGTGCTTAATAACTATCACTGGGGAAAAATTATTTTCTCTCTCTCTAATATGCAGTGCAATTAAAATTATTCAACCCCAGGATTCCGAAGTAGGTGTGATTCTTCACTAGGAGAAATTCTGAAAGAAAATAACTTCTTTTTTAATATGGGTAAGAAATCAGTCTTCAGTTTTCATTTATAAGGTAGCGGCCACTGTTTTTCATCTTCATTTTCTTTAGTGAGTTAGAGTAATCATTTACAGAATTAAATGAAGAGCAATATGACAGATCTCTTGGGAGCAATTTTGCTTTGATGGATAAACGTGTTAATTACTCAGCATTTAACCTCCAACTGCTGCTTTTGCTTGGGCTACTTATAGACACCAGTGGGCTGTTGGCAAGGATCATGTCTACCAACTCTATTATACTGTAGTTACACAAGCATTTGGTACAGTGCTCTTCACAGAGTAAGTACTCCATGAATACCACTGATCTACTGATTAATTGCTTGTGGGCTTGGTTATCTACAGGCCTGTTAAAGATGTGGGTGATCACCTCAGGATTCTTCAAGATGTACGGGGGGCACAAACTGGATCTTTTGTCTTGATAATATAATAATAATTATTATCACAATTATTATTGATAATTGTGGTATTTGTTAAGCACTATTATATTCCAGGTACCGTTCTAAAAGCTGGGGTGGATACAAGCTAACCCGGTTGGACACACTATCATTGTCACCAGTCGCTTCCCACACTTACTTTATTTTCCTGGTTATAATAATAATGAAGATGGTATTTGTTAAGTGCTTACTATGTGCCAAGCACTGTTCTAAGTGCTGGGGTAGATACAAGCTAATCAGGTTGTCCCACGTGGGGCTCACAGTCTTAGTCCACATTTCACAGATGAGATATCTGAGGCACAGAGAAGTTAAGTGACTTGTCCAAGATCGCATATCTACCCTTTCCTTTCCACCCAAACTGCTACCATGGTAAATCAATCACTTATCCTATCTAGCCTTCTTTTGCTCCCCACTCCGGTCCAAATTTTACAGTGTTGCCTGGATCATTTTTCTACCGACATTCAGGCCATGTTTTCCCACTCCTCAAGAAATTCCAGTCATTCCCCATCCACCTCTGCATCAAACAAAAATTCCTCATCATTGGCTTTAAAGCACTCAATCACCTTTCCCCCTCCTACCTTTTCATTCATTCATTCAATTGTATTTATTTAGCGCTTACTGTGTGAAGAGCACTGTACTAAGTGCTTGGGAAGTACTAGTTGGAGTAACTCACCTCACTACTCTCCTTCTACAACCCAGCCCACACACTTCACTCATCTAATGCTATCCTTCTCCCTGTACCTCAGTCTCATCTATCTTCCACCCAACCTCTTGCCCATGCCCTGCCTCTGGCTTGAAACACCCTCCCTCCTCATAACCAACAGACAATTACCCTACCCACAGTCAAAGTCTTATTGAAGGTCCATCACCTCCAAGAGGCCTTCCCTGACTAAGCCCTCATTTCCTTTTCTCCCACTCCCATCTGCATCACACTGACTTGCTCCATTTATTCATCCCCCCACTCCCAGTCTCACAGCACTTATGTACATGTCTGTAATTTGTTTATATTAATGTCTGTCTCCATCTCTAGACTGTAGACTCATTGTTGGCAGGGAATGTGTCTGTATTGCACTTTCCCGAGTGTTTAGTAGTTAGCTCTGCACACAGTAAACATTCAATAAATAAGATTGATCGATAGAAGCATCCTTCTTGAGTTTGAATAACAAGCCACACAAAGGTTGGTGAGAGGGAGGAACTTTTGGAGAACTGCCTGAAATGTAGGAAGTATGTTTATAACAACCACAGGAAGCCAAAGTCTAGATTCCAACAAGGCTCTTACTAATTCACAAACAACTAAGCACTGGAGAATTCTGATCCTTGAGGACTGAGGAAGGAGGATCCTGTTCCCAAGGTTATTTGGCTGTTTTAGGAGTCCAATCTGTGTCCCCTGGGGACTTCAAGAACAGTGTCTTTTTGAACCCCAAATTTAAGCATGTATTTTTCTAGACTGCGAAACATGTTCTTGGGTAGGGTAGGCTCTGTATGTTGCCAACTTTTACTTCCCAAGCGCTTAGTACAGTACTCTCCACACAGTTAGTGCTCAATAAATATGATTGAATGAATGAATTTTTAAAGTTCACACAAATATGAATACATCTTAAATTATGCATTTTGTAATGTTCAGTTAATAAAATAGCTCTTAAAAATAAGCTCACCTTTTTACATATCAGGTGATAGGTGAAATTACATATTAATGAGGTTTACTATTCTCCATTGGAGTGGAAAAAAATTCATGTGATGGAAAGGCTAATGAAGACTTAATTATTTAATGAACCATACACTGGGAACAGCTGTGATGTAAACTAGCCAGGACAATTATGCAACCTGGATAATGTCTTCAGTAAACTGATCCTACTTTATTTGATTATATTGGCTCTCCAAGGGCACATTCTTCTGAGTTTGGGGCCTTTTTGAGACAGTCAAGCTGTTCAACGTTTTGCTTTGGATTTCATTGATCTTCGAACTGGAAGAAATATTGTCATGGTTGTAATTACTAATAGCTATGATAGCAAGAATGGGTTCTTACTCATATAGGGCATTGGGTTCTCAGGGTGCAAGACATCAAGATACAGATGCTGTCATTTAACTTGTGCACGAAGTAAACATGAATGTTCATAGGCATTCTAGACTGTGAGCCCGTTGTTGGGTAGGGACCATCTCTATATGTTGCCAAGTTATACTTCCCAAGTGCTTAGTACAGTGCTCTGCACACAGTAAGCACTCAATAAATACGATTGAATGAATGAATAGGCATCTATGTCCAGTGGTTTATGATGTGAGTTAAAGCCTTTTTGTGATGTATATCAGACATAATCAGCTGTGGCTCAATGGGAAGAGCCCGGGCTTGGGAGTCAGAGGTCATGGGTTCAAATCCCAGCTCTGCCAATTGTCAGCTGAGTGACTTCGGGCAAGTCACTTAACTTCTCTGTGCCTCAGTTACCTCATCTGTAAAATGGGGATTAAGATTGTGAGCCCCACATGGGACAATCTGATCACCTTTTATCCCCCTCAGCGCTTAGAACAGTGCTTTGCACATAGTAGGCGCTTAACAAATACCAAAATTATTATTATTATAATCATAATGTTAATTATTCTTATTCTTATTGTGATATTTAAGAGCTTACTATATGTCAAGTACTATAAGTGAAGTGATAGATACAGGATAATCAAGTTGGACACACACCCTGTCCCAAATAGTCTCACAGAGAGGGAGAAGAGATATCAAATGCCCATTTTATAGATAAGGAAACTGAAGCACAGACATATTAAGTGACTTGCCCAAGGTCACACAGAAGGCAGCTGGCAGGGCAAGGATTAAACCCCAGGTCTTCTTACTCCCAGGCCTATGTCCTTTCCAGTAGGCCATGTTGCTTACCACTAGTCTATACTGCTTCCCAGATAAAACTCAGTTGAAAATATAAATTAAAAGGAAAAATATACATGACTGAACTCCAAGGCCTGCTATGGGTGCTTGCTCCATTTGATCATGTATTTTAGCTTATGTAGTATCTGGTTTTATAAATCTTTTGGATTCTTCTCCCCTCCACTCCTCATTTTGATTGTTTTCTTTCTCTCCTCCATTTTAATAATAATAATAATAATAATAATAATAATAATAATAATAATGAAGGCATTTATTAAGCACTTACTTTTGAGCATACTTCCTGACCACTCCCGAAGTCACCCATTCTCCTGCACTGAATGTCCTATAATATATAATGATTATAATGATGATGATGATGGTATTTGTTAAGTGTTTACTATGTACAAAGCACTGTTCTAAGCACTGGGGAGGATATAAGGTGATCAGGTTGTCCCACGTGGGGCTCACAGTCTTAATCCGCATTTTGCAGATGAGATAACTGAGGCACAGAGAAGTTAAGTGACTTGACCAAAGTCACACAGCTGACAAGTGGTGGAGCTAGAATTAGAAACCATGACCTCTGACTCTCAAGCCAGTGCTTTTTCCACTGAGCCACACTGCTTTCAAAATCATTTGCTTTTCAGGTTTTTCATAAACATAACTAAGCGCTTATTACAGAGCTGTGCCCACAGTAAGTGCTCAATAAATATGATTGAATGAATAAACAGTCACTTTCAGATCATGGATTTTGCCTCTGCTGCTTCTGGTTTTGGCTGTGAAAAGTGATGTTTTTTCAAAAGAAGGGCACATTTCACATAGAGTTTCCAAGAATTTGGAAGATGGTACGGATTATGCGACTTGATGTCAGTGAACATCACCCATGCCCAGGAAGTTAATCTTTGCATGAAAATTCTAGAAGAGAAACAACAGGAATTGATTCAGAGTGGTTCCAATTCACTCATGCATGCTTCCAGTATCTGATATTCTACTGGACTTGGGCCTCTTTTTGGCTGTAGAGTCTTGGTATTTCAGCAATTAATTTTAGAGTCTGGAATTCAGTCTTCTTTGGTGTGTTGCTTGATGAAAAGGAAAGGGAAAAGTGCAGAAACAGCTGGGTTTTCTTGGACTCCGCTGAAATTGAATAAGAGAAGAAAAGTGCTACTTTTAGTGACCTGCAGCCTTAATTACTTATTGTATATTGATTAGTTTCTTATGCAGACTATTAGTCCTAAAGACTTTTAGAAGTCTTATTAGAGGAGATTTCTTGGCACTGGGAGCTAAACTGACTTTTTATGTTTAGGCCAATATTATACCTGCAGGTAAAGTGTTTGCTAGTAGAAGTCTGTAACTTGGATTTAATGACTTCCCAGGCTGGAACCGAGTCAGCGAGCCATTATAAACCAAGTGCAGTTTATCCAAGTAATGCCATTTGGACAATAATAAATTAAATGTTTGAAGGATTGGAAAAGGGAAAGGACTCTGATTCCCATTTTCTTTTGAGATTTTTCTCTTATTTTCTTTTACCTCCCTCACCCTTCAGGGCCTGTTCCCCCTCTTGGGGCCTTCCTCATTTGTTGGCTCCTTAAATGAGTTGTTTAGAAGCCTGAGTTGGCCCAGATTGGAAACGGGCTGATGTATCTTTCAAGGTCAAGGGAAAATAGATCAGATGCGTGGCTGACCTGACTGAATAACTCACAGAACGTAAGGTTTTGGATGCCTGTGTCCTTCCTGCAAATCTGTCCTAATACGGCATGTGCTCTGTAAAATGTCAAACCACCTATAAATCTTTGTGAAAACACTGCCCTCCGTCCCCTGGATTGTTTCTCCCCTGAGCACCAGTTACAAGGTTGGAACTTTCTGATCACATACAGGCAAGGGAATGGTCTGGGTCTTTCACAGATTATGAATAATGCACGGCTCACAAAGCCAGGGAAATGTGTTAATGCTGCCAAATAGCCTTAACCAAGAAGGAAGGAACAAGAAAGGTCATTCCCTACTGACTCGAACTCTCTGGTTCACGAGGAATTCAGGGTTTAGAATGGATGAGGCAGGTCAAAGTTTTGCCTGAGTACACAGACTGTGTCTGACTGCCAGGCCTAGCTAAGCTCTATGGATTCTGCTAGTCATCTTCCCTCCGTGAGTCTTTATGATGAGCCCAGAAGGTGGGAGGTGGCAGGTGAGGAGCAGCTGTTACCCCTTCACGTTCTGCGTACCCACATCTTCCTTTCAGCGGTTGGAAACATACACCAACATGACATGATTTCAGACTCCTTGGAAGAGATTTTTATGGGTTTTTTTGTTTGTTTTATGATATTTGTTAAGCGTTTACCATGTGCCAAGCACTCTGCTAAGCTCTAGGATAGGTAAAAGATGATTAATTTGGACACAGTCCAGGTCAGTCAATCACATTTATTATTATTATTTTTATTTCTAATAATGATAATAATGGTATTTGTCAAGCATTTACTATGTGCCAGGCACTGTACTAAGCACTGGAGTAGATACAAACAAACCAAGTTGGAAAGAGTCCCTGCCCCATTTCAGGTTCACAGTCTCAATCAGCGTTTTACGGATGAGGTAACCAAGGCTCAGTGAAGTAAAATGACTTGCCCAAGGTCACACAGCAGACACGTGGGGGAGCTGGAATTAGAACCCAAAACCTTCAGAGCCCTTACTGTGTTCTCAGCACTGTACTTAGCTCTTGGTAGAATGCAGTACAGCAATCTAAAAGGTGCATTCCCTGCCCACAACAAGCTTACAGTCTAGAGCCTCATGTCCCACATGGGGCTCACAGGCTTAATCCCCACTTTACAGATTAGGTAACCGTGACACAGAGAAGTTAAGGGACTTGCCCAAGGTCACATACCAGAGATGTGGCAGGGATTTGGTGCATTACTGTTGCTGCTTCTGTCTCTCTATCTGGGATGGTGCAAGGCATGTGATTCCCAGGGTGATGCAATGGGGACTTGACTTGGGAATGATGGGTAGGGTTGTGAGTGAGGTAAATGTGCATCTCAGAGGCACCAAGGCCTTAGCATTTCAATCCTGGATCCCTCTTCACTTGCTGATGTCCTAGCTATATACTGGAGTGAAGATCCAGAGCTTTATAAGAAGAGAACAATAAAGCTGTAGGCTAAAAAATCTGATGAAATTTTCTAGAATTGAGGCCCCTAGCAATTTCTCATTCATTCATTCATTTAATCGTATTTATTGAGTGCTTAATGTGTGCAGAGTACTGTACTCTACTCAGAGAAGCAGCATGGTGCAGTGCAAAGAGCCCGGGCTTGGAAGTCAGAGGTCATGGGTTCTACTCCTGTCTCCGCCACTTGTCTGCTGTGTGACGCTGGGTAAATCACTTAACTTCTCTGTGCCTCAGTTACCTCATCTGTAAAATGGGGATTAAGACTGTGAGCCCCATGTGGGACAACCTGATTACCTTTTAACTACCTCAGTGCTTGGCCCATAGTAAGTGCTTAAATACCACCATTATTATTATTATTATTATTATTACTAAGTGCTTGGAAAAGTACAGTACAGCAATGGAGAGAGACAATCCCTGCCCACAATAGACTTACAGTCTAGAAGGGGGAAGACAGAGATCAAAATGAGTAAACAGGTGTCAACATAAATAAATAGAATTATAGCTATATACATGGACAGGATTGAAGAGAGATTGAAGAAGCAATTGCTCATTTTCAAGCTGACTGTAGCAGCTTTCTTATAGGGTTATTGGGTCATGAAAACTAGAATGGTCAACAAGTTCCTTATCCAAACAACCAGTCAGGGGATGTTTCTGCTAATTCTGTTTTATTGTATTCTCCCAAGTGCTTAGACTAGTGCTCTGCACATAGTTAATTGGTATTTATTGAGCACTTACCTCTGCAGAGCACTGTACTAATTGTTTGGGAGAATACAATACAGCAGAGTGGGCAGACATGTTCCCTACCCACGGTGAGTTTACAATCCACAGAGAGCAATGGGAGAAAGTTGGGTCACGGTGGCTTGTCCCTGGAAGTTGTCAAAATATTGAGCTGAAACCAGGGATGGGCTGGTGGGGCTGGAATGGAATGTTGGAGAAGGCTGAAGGATGGCCCCTTTCGGGAAAAGTATTTTGCAACCATCCATTCTGAAACTAAGTATCAGAGGAGCAATACTACTTAGATTAATCAGTCCCATTTTCTTAGAGATCATGGGGTAAGAACCATCAATGTATCCATGAATTTGAACCTCATCTACAGCAGTTTTGGCTCAATAATGAGGAAATGGACAGCTAAATGAACAGTTTTAAAGTCTTTACGACAGATCGAAAGAGAACTTACTGTGGCAGATGAGTTGACATCTCTCTTCCAATCTATTCCTACAGCATCTTTTCTTCTCAGCCCGTACTCTGACCATACCTAACATCCAACCGATTAAACAGAATAGAATATGCCCCAAACTCCTCCCATTCATCCCTTTTTTCCAAATTCAGTGTTGCCTAATGGAAAGGACATGGGCCTGGGAATAAGAGGATCTGGGTTCTAATCCTGACCCTGCCAGTTGCCAACTGTATGACCCTGGGCAGGTCACTTAGCCTCTCTGAACTTCAGTCACCTTATCTGTAAAATAGACATAAATTACCTGTTCTCCCTCCCTGTCAGACTCAGACCCCTACGTGGAACAGGAACTGCATCTGATCTACTTATATTTTATCAATCCTAGCACTTATTACATGCTAACTGTTTAACGGAGAAGCAGCATGACCTAGTGGAGAGAACATGAGCCTAGTTTCTAATCCTGGCTCTGCCAATTGCTTGCTGTGTGACCTTGCACAAGTCTCTTCTCTTTTTGGTGCCTCAGTTTCCTCAATTGTCAAATGAGGATTAAGACTGTGAGCCCCACATGGGACATTTACTTTAAACAACCTGATTAGCTTGTACCTACCCTAATGCTTGACACACACTAAGCACTTAACAAATACCATTCATTCATATTTATTGAGTGCGTACTGTGTGCAGAGCACTGTACTAAGCTCTTGGAAAGTGCAATACTGCAATAAAGAGAGAAAATCACTGCCCACAATGAGCTCACAGTCAATGCCACTATTATTATTGCTTATTAAAATGACCTTCATCCTCCATTATTTTTACCTGGGAAGTGAATATAAGAAAAAACAGGCAGTGACCAGATCTACATGGGTTAACCTTAATAGCACTATATGGATGAGTACATATGATATGCAATATTTGATGATGTGGATTAGGTCAAAGATGGACAGCTATTTCCATGGAGAGTGGAGGTTGCATTTTTAATAGTCCCAGAGATTTTCTGATATTTAACAGATGGGCAAAGCAACCTGGCATGCAGGTCTGTGCATGGTATTTTGTTTAATTATGATTGCTCTTGGGAGCCCAGTTTTCAGAAAACATTATCTGTGCTTGTTAAATATAAAAACTTGAAAGGAAAGGGAAGCCTGCAGTTGCCCTATCAGTTCTGCTCTAACACTCCCTGCTTGGGTGTTCTAGTCCTCACTTCACTGCAGTGAGCAAAGATAGTATATTCATTGCCATGACAACCCTAACATCCCTGTTTTTCTCTCTGATCTAGAGCTCTTTTGAGGGAAAATGCAGTTCCCCTGATGGAAATAGTCTTAGCATTTTGTGTTAACTCTTGAACCTTGCACAGTATTTCATGGAAAGGAAAGTGATAAGGGAAAAAAAACAACAACCATAAAACTTGTTTTTCATAATAGCTTAGTTTAACAAAGAGAGACTTTGGTATCAGATGGTTTTACTTTTTACAGTAATTTCCTTTCCCCATTGTTGTCTTTTTCTTTTTTTTTTTTTTTGAGGAATGATTATTCTGGTCTAATTTAGGTTTTGGAGACCTAAACTTTCAAATTTCAATTGGCCTGGGAGTAAAGAAGCTCTGAAAATCCCTTTTTCACAAGCTCACAACTTTGTCATTATTTTTTCTGACTTTTCTCATTTGTTTCCTACATTCAATCCATCTCTAGCCCTTGATGGTTCTCCCTCAGTAATGTTTCATGAATCCTCCCCTTTCTCTCCACCCTTCCAACCAGTAACTCCAGCATCTCCCCAAATTTGTTCTACTTTACTATAACTACGTGTATAATGTTTGGAATTATTTGGAATGCATCACTTCCTCTTCCAAAATCTCCATTAGTTCTCTACTGCTTTTTCCCTTGAACAGAGAAGCAGCATGGTTTGGTGGAAAGATAACAGGCTTGGGAGTCAGAGGTCATGGGTTCTAATCCTGTCTCCACCACTTGTCAGCTGTGTGACTTTGGGCAAGTCACTTAACTTCTATGTGCCTCAGTTGCCTCATCTGTAAAATGGGGATTGACTGTGAGTCCTCTAAAGTCCTCTTTCTTCTAAGCCACGCTGCTTCTTGAGTCAAATCCATATAACCCCCAAGCCCGTGCTCTTTCCAGTAGACCATACTGCTCCCGTCTATCTTCATATCTCCCAAGAAAATCTCCTAACCATACCTCTTAAATTTCATAATAGTATTAGTAGTACCAAAGGAGCATTTGAATGCCCATTGGGTGCAATGCACTATCCCAAGCAATTGGGAAGTACAAAATGAGTGAATAATACATTCTCTGCTCACAAAGAGTGCAACACTCTAACAGGGGAGATAACATAGAAGTATGTGTAAATAAATATATATATATATATATATTTATATATAAAAATTATGGTATTTGTTAAATGCTCACTATGTGCCAAGCACTGTTCTAGGTGCTGGGATAGATACAAGGTGATCAGGTTGTCCCACGTGGAGCTCACAGTCTTAATCCCCATTTTGCAGATGAGGTAAATGAGGCACAGAGAAGTGAAGTGACTTTCCCAAAGTCACACAGCTGACAATTGGTGGAGCCAGGATTTGAACCCATGACCTCTGACTCCAAAGCCTGGGCTCTTTCCACTAAGCCCCACTAATCACACACACAACTACTTAAGACATATGGTCTTGTCTTCAACCCACTGCCATCTCCCTTCCCACATCAATCAGTCAATCAGTGCTATTTATTAAGCAATGTGTGCAGAACACAGTGTTTGGGAGAGTATGATTTAATAGAGTAGGTAGACACAATCTCCACCCACAAAGAGCTTACAGAGTAGATGGGGAGACAGACATTAAAATAAATTACAGATGAATTTGTACAGAAATGACCTGGGGTTGTGGGTGGGGTGAATATCAAAATGTTTAAGGGATAAAGCCCCAAGTGTGGAAGTGATGTAGAAGCATGGGAGGGCTTAGCCAGGGAAAGCCTCTTGATGTGAGATATGACTTAAGTAGGGCTTCGAGGATGGGGAGAGTGGCTGTCTGTTGAATATGAAGAAGGAGGGTGTTCCAGGCCAGAGGGAGGATGAAATTGGAAATGAAAAAGCAGGAAGCAATATGACTTAGCGGAGAGTGCATGGGCCTATGAGTCCGAGTCCTAAGAATAATAATGGCATTTATTAAGCACTTACTGTATGCAAATCACTGTTCTAAGCGCTGGAGGTAACTGAGGCACAGAGAAGTTAAGTGACTTGCCCAAAGTCACACAGCTAAGTGGCAGAGCCAGGATTAGAACCCATGACCTTTGACTCCCAAGCCCATGCTCTTTCCACTGAGCCACGCTGCTTCCCCTACCAGCTCTGCCACTTGTGTTCCATGTGACTTTGATAGAGTCACTTAACTCCTCTGTATTTCAGTTCCCTCATCTGTAAAATGAGGATTAAATCCTACCCCCTCATAGACTGTGAGCCCTATGTGGGACAGAGATTCAGTCCAACCTGCGTCCACTCAACAACTTGGACAAACACTCAGTCTCATCATCTCTAGTCACTGTACAATCTCCAACCTCACCAGCTCTGAAATTCCTCCAAGTACAGCATTCTCAACTGCCTTCTTTCCCGTGTCCATTCTCCACAAAACTATCCTGTTTCATCACAGAAGTTTTCGATCTGTCGGCCTCTTCCAATTTTTCAAAGTCATTATGTCCCACTAGGTCTCCATACCCAACATACCTCTTGACAAACAAATACAAGTTCTCAACTCTGCTGTCCTGATCATTTTTCTAAAACTCCCAGTCCACATCTTCCTGTTCCTCCCAAACCTCCAATTACTTTTTATTCATCTCCACAACACACAGCAACTCATTACTAATGTCTTTAAGGCACTCAATCAGCTATATTCCTTCTCCTTTATCTTGCTCATACCACACGCTTCACTCTTCTAATGCCAACCTACTCACTATACCTCGACCTTACCTTTTTTCTTTTTAGTGGTACTTTTTAAATGCTTACTATGTATCAAGCACTGTTCTAAGTGCTGGAGTAGATTTGTTTTGTTTTCTGTCTCCTCCTTCTAGACTGTGAGCCCGTTGTTGGGTAGGGACCGTCTCTATATGTTGCCAACTTGTACTTCCCAAGCACTTAGTACAGTGCTCTGCACACAGTAAGCACTCAATAAATATGATTGAATGAGTGAATGAATTCAAGTTCATCCGGTGGGGTAAAGTCCCTTCCCAAAAGGGGCTTACAGTCTAAGTAGGAGGAAGAACAGGTATTGAATTCTCCATTTTGCATCTGAGGAAATGGAGGCACAGATAAATGAAGTGACTTGCCCAAAGTCATACAACAGGCAAGTAGCAGAGCTGGGAATAGAACCCAGGTTCCCTGATTCACAGGACTGTGCTTTTTCCACTAGAATGCATTGCGTTTCTGACCTTTGTCTCTCACTTTTTGTTCATGCCACTTCAATACTCATGTCTTTTTTTAATCAGCATGTTTATCCACTTGTGTTCATTGTCCATACCTATTCTACTTGAACTCTATCACCTACTTAATAGTCACTGCTTTTTATTTATGCTTCTTTGTTTTCCCCATGAAACAGTAGCACCCTGAGGGCAGAGATCACAAGTTATACTACTTCTCTATGTTCCCAAGCTCCTAGGGAAGTAGTCTCCACATAGTTATAATAAATCACTGTATTTGTTGCACACTCTTATCTTTCCAAAGAGCTACCTCATGCTATTTTAGTTTACCATCAGACAGCCCTGTGAGGTAGGAAGAGGCAGGTATAATGGGCACCATTTTACAAATAATGGTATGTTTCACCTTCACGCGACTGAGACTTGGATCTGCTACAGAAGATACATCTGGATTCTTTGGCAGTTTAGAAACAGCATGGCCTAGTGAATAGATCATGGGCTTAGGAATCAGAAGGACCTGGGTTCTAATCCCAGGTCTGTCACCTTGTCTGCTGTGAGACCTTCGACAAGTCACTAACCGTCTCTGGGACTCAGTTATCTCATCTTGTATAATGGAGATTAAGACTGTGAACCCCATGTGCGATAGGGACTGTATCCAAACTGATACAGTGTGGCTCAGTGGAAAGAGCACAGGCTTGGGAGTCAGAGGTCATGGGTTCAAATCCCGGCTCTGCCACATGTCTGCTGTGTGACCTTGGGCAATTCGCTTAATAATAATAATAATAATAGCATTTATTAAGCGCTTACTATGTGCAAAGCACTGTTCTAGGCGCTGGGGAGGTTAAAAGGTGATCAGGTCATCACACGTGGGCTCACGGTCTTAATCCCCATTTTACAGATGAGGTAACTGAGGAACAGGGAAGTGAAGTGACTTGCCCAAAGTCACACAGCTGACAATTGGCGGAGCCGGGATTTGAACCCATGACCTCTGACTCCAAAGCCCGGGCTCTTTCCACTGAGCCATGCTCCTTCACTTAACTTCTCTGAGTCTCAGTTACCTCATCTGTAAAATGGGTATTAAGATTGTGAGCCCCACGTGGGACAACCTGATCAACTTGTATCCCCCCAGTGCTTAGAACAGTGCTTTGCACATAGTAAGTGCTTAACAAATGCCATCATTATTATTATCATTATAAGCATGTGTGTGCCCCAATGCTTAGAACAGTGCTTGACATGTAGTAAGCACTTAACAGTACCATAAATATTATTATCATTATTTAACCAGTGTCCCCCATGGATCATGACTTGAAGATAAATGGCTTCAAGGTTCTGTAGTGCAGTCAGCTCACCTGCCTTGAGGTGCAGTGCTCATTGCAACTCAGGGGGACATCAGGACAGAGAAGCAGCGTGGCTCAGTGGAAAGAGCACAGGCTTTGGAGTCAGAGAGTCAGGGATTTGAGTTCAAATCCTGGGTCCTCCAATTGCTAGCTGTGTGACTTTGGGCAAGTCACTTAACTTCTTGGTGCCTCAGTTATCTCATCTGCAAAATGGGGATTAAGATTGTGAGCCCACAGTGGGACAACCTGATCACCTTGTAACTCTCCCAGTGCTTAGAACAGTGCTTTGCACATAGTAAATGCTTAATAAATGCCATTATTATTATTATTATTATTATTATTATTATTATCGGGCAAATGGATGAGAATGGTGTTAGCTGATGTATTGCAGGGCCGACAGGGAGGGCACAATTTTTTAGTTTAAAGACACCGTGCAGCACAGTCATTCATTCAATCGTATTTATTGAGTGCTTACTGTGTGCAGAGTACTGTACTAAGTGCTTGGAAAGTACAATTTGGCAACAGACGGAAATAGTCCCTACCCAACAATGGGCTCACAGTCTAGAAGGGGGAGACAGGGAACTAAATAAAACAGTCCCAAAGAATGTGATTTGGGAGTGGATTGTCGGGAGTCCAGAACAAAAGACAGGCCAGTCCTGGCAAGCAACAATTGAGAAAGGGGCGGTCCTTGTTCATTGGAGGGGTCACAGAGATCAGGGATGGGGTGGCCGCTCAAAAACAGAGATTGGGGCCCGTTTGCAGAAGCTGCATCAGTGCAGTCTGGAAATATCTCTATATGCCAACCATGCGCAAGAGTATAATGGTGACACCAGGCTTTACAGCCATGCTCTCACGAATACATAAGAATCTATCATCAAGAGCAGAAGCTTAGAAAATGAAGACCTAAATATAGGATCTGGAAAATAGTATTAAAAGGAATAATAGAGTTCTGCAGAAGCAGAGAAGAGGGGTACTTAGCCAATGCAATAGAAATCCAGTGCACTGAGTTCTGCCATAAGGCACATTTTCTCTAAGAGTTTGGTCTAGAATTCTGTTAGGTACTTAGGGGATATTTGGATACAGTGCTCCTTGGAATTGGAAGAAGTGATTTGTGCATATGAGTGTAGCACTGGAACAGGTAAATTATGCAGTGTAGTTTTTCATTCCTGTGGGGCTTTCCAAGAGGACAGTGTCTGCAATATCAGATTAGGGGGTGAAGTAATGAAACAGAGCACTGAGATCCAACTTTACCGTTGGAGCATTGTGCATACTCTTCTCAGTAGGACTGAATAACTGTATCCTTATCTTCCCTATTTGCTTGACAAGATTCACTTTAAATCAAGCACTGGCCTGAGAGCAATTTTACCTCCTTGGTGCTTCACTAGGGTTGGAATTTATAGGCTGTATTGTATTCAAAATGGCAGTGATTAAACAAGTTTGTACAGAATTCTGGGAGATAAAAGCCCAACTTTTGAACCAATCCAGTGTGTGAATCTTGTTGCTTGTAGAGAAAAGCAATCTCTAAAATATCTCCTTTGGCTTTTGCTAATACCGTAATGTGAGACAAGAAATTCCTAAGCATCAGGGGTTGTTCGCACAGTGTTATCTTCAGGATTGTCTCCATCACCAAGGGCCTTACTATGTCTACTGCACAGTAGCCCTAGACTCTAAGCCCCTCTAGACCGCTGTGAACAGGGAACATATCTACCAACTCTATTATATCATTCTCTCCCAAGCATTAAGGACGACACTCTGCACACTGAAAATGCCCAATAAATAAATGAGAAGCAATGTGGTCTAGTGGAAAGAGCACAGTCCTGGGAATCAGATCACATGGGTTCTAATCCCAGCTCTGCCACCTGTCTGCTGTGTGACCTTGGGCAAGTTACTTCACTTCTCTGTGCCTCAGTTCCCTCATCTGTAAAATGGGGATTAAGACTGACAGCCCCATGTGTTCAACCTGATCATCTTGTATCTTCTTCGGTACCCAGTACAGTGCCCGTGGTAAGCACATAAAAATGTCTTTATAAATAAATGCAATTGATATATTACTGTTATGTAGTCTTTGTTAAAATGGGGCATGGCAGCTGTTCAATCTAAGTTCATACAGTAAAACTGCGGTATTGGCTAAGGACTTACTAGTCAAGGAATATATTAAAAACTGGGATAGATGAAAGATAGGTCCCACATGCGGTTCACAATATAAATAGGAGGTAGAACAGGTTTTGAGTCCCATTTTACAAATAAGGTAACTGATGTCCAGTGAAGTGACTTGCCCAAGGTCACCGCAGTTAAGTGGTGGTAAGCTCCTTGAAGTCAAGACTCATGTCTATTAATCCTGCTGTACTCTCCCAAGCCCCCCTGCCCCTCCTGCCATCCCCCCAGACTGTGAGCCCGTTGTTGGGATGGGACCGTCTCTATATGTTGCCAACTTGTACTTCCCAGGCGCTTAGTACAGTGCTCTGCACACAGTAAGCGCTCAATAAATACAATTGAATGAATGAAAGAATGAATGCTTAGTACTATGTTCTGCACACAATAAGAGAGCAGCAAGGCTAAGTGGACTCCCTGGGTTTGGGAGTCAGAGGTCATGGGTTCGAATCCTGGCCCCATCATTTGTCAGCTGTATGACTTTGGGCAAGTCACTTAACTTCTCTGGGCCTCAGTTACCACATCTGTAAAATGGGGATGAAGACTGTGAGCCCCACGTGGGACAACCTGTTAACCTTGTATCTACCCCAGCGCTGAGAAAAATGCTCAGCGCAAAGTAAGCACTTAACAAATACCATTAAAAAAAAATAAGTGATCAATACATATGACTGATGGATTGATTTTCCTAGAAGGATTAAGTCTGCTGATTTGGTAATAATAATAATTATTATTCTTGTGTTAAGCGCTTCCTATGAGCCAGGCACTAAACTTAGCCCTGGGGGGTATACAAGCAAATCAGATTGGGCACAGTCCCTGTCCCAGGTGGGGGCTCACAGTCTCAATCCCCATTTTGCAGATTAGGTAACTGAGGCTCAGAGAAGTGAAGTGGCCCGAGGTCACACAGCAGACAAGTGGCAGGGCCAGGATTTGAACCGGTCATGACCTTCCGACTCCCAGGCCCTTATTTTATCCACTGTGCCATGTTGCTTCTCTGGTAGGAACAGTAAAGCCATAGGGCTAGGTCTTTTACTTCAGAATTTATATAAATCAATAAATTTCTGAGCAGCTGGTTTGAAATCTTTAGGAAATTCTTCCAGCAGGGCAGCAAGCTTTTACTCTGTGGAGTTGTTGATTCAGAATATACTGTGGGAAAAGTCACACTGACAAGGAAATCCCAAGCATCACTGCCTGAAGTGCCAGGATGTCCGGGTCTTTCACCCAAACAAAATTACTGACCCAGATAAGTTCAATTTCTGAGCTCCAAGAAAATTGTAGCCTGAGGTTCCTTTTCTACCTTAATGCCTGTAGAATCAGTGGGCTTTGATAGTGTTCTTGGGATAGTTATTCACAATTGCAGCATGTTCTAAGTAACCAAAATCCATTCTGTCTGTCAATGGCAGAGTGAAAGAATGTATGTTATTCTGTCCATAATGGGGTGGGCAGGTGAAAAATAGTTCCGCATGGGAGGGGCCAGTGTGCTATCATTATATCCCACATTCCTGAAATGATCCTGTCTGGTGCTCCACTTCTGGGATGCTCAAATTATTCATAAGCATTTATTCTGAAATGAAGAATTGAGAGTCATGATGATGAAAAATCATGAAAATCCAAATGTCTAGGAATCAAGAATCACCAAATGAAGTAAACTGACATCATCAAAATCAATCATCGGCAAAAGCAATCTTCATCATACTAGATGGGTCATTCCTTGATCATTCATGGGTTTGGTTATTTTCTTGTGATTCCCTTAATTGACAATATTTTATGTGGTTTAGGGACATAATGGTAATTTGGATATATGGAGTACTCATTTCGTGGGAAGCACAAGATGAATGCTAAGTGAGCTAATATTTTAGCACAGAAGCAGATAATTACCTTGGAGGGCTGTAATACAATTTTTTAGGTAAGAGGGGAGATACAGATTGTGTCAGATTGGAGAGAAGTGGGAGAGGCTGAGTCAGTGGACATCCATTGGTGGCCGCTCCTTCCTTGCCCTAATTATTAGGATTATTATGGTATTTGTTAAGCACTTTCTGTTTGTGGGACACTGTTCTAAGTCCTGGGGTAGATAAAAATTAATCAGGTCAGACACAGTCTCGGTCCCACACAGGACTGACAGTCTACATTAGAAGAGAAATCAGGTGTTGGATCCCCATTTAACAGAAGAGGAGAGAGGCACCGAGAAGCTAAGTGACTTGCCCAGGTCACACAGCAGGCAAGTGGTGGAGCAGGGATTGAGACTCAGGTTCTCTGATGCCCAGGCCTATGCTCTTTCTACATGGTCACAGCTGTTCTCTAATCTTGCCCATCAGTAAGCCTTACTTGTGGAAAATTACTCTCCCCATCTTCAAAGACTTTTTGAAAGAAAGCACACCTCCTCCAAGATACCTTCCCTGACTAAGCCCTCATTTCCTCTTCTCCCATTCTCTTCTACATCACCCATGCACTTGGATTTGCTCCCTTTATTCATTCATTCAATCGTATTTATTGAGCGCCTACTTTGGAAAGTACAAATCAGCAACATATAGAGATGGTCCCTACCCAACAACGGGCTCATGGTCTTTATTCACCCCTCCCTTAGCCTCACAACCCTTATTTACATATCCATAATTTATTTATATTAATGTCTGCCTCCTCCTCTAGACTATAAACGTGATGTGGGCAGAGAGTGTAATTTTGTTATATTGTACTTTCCCAAGCACTTAGTACAGCTCTCTGCAAATATTAAGCAATCAATAAATATGATTGATTAGGGCCTCTGTTCCTGGGCTTGGATGACTATCAACATCTGGTTCAGAGCCTCATTGGAATGGTCATGGATGGAAGTCAGCTAGGTCGGTCCCCAAGGTGGGATTAAATCAATTAGTGGGTCTGTTTCGGAGCAAACCCCATTGACTCTTGAGGATGTCACTGTCTTTCCATTTGGTTTTCAATAACTAGCACAAGAGGAGTCTCCTATCTCTTTGGTGGAAAACTTGTGGCAATGTGGGTAACAGAAAGCATGGGAAAATTCTCAAATGCCCTGGCATTAATAAACAAAATGTACAAAATACATGTTCTGAATCCTGATAAACTGTGTACAGATACAGAATCCTTGGTGAAGTTTATGGGCTCCTTTTTTGTCTTATGCCATCGAGTCATTTCCAACACATAGTGACTCCGTGGACACAACTATCCCGGAATGCCCCACCTCCAGCTGCAATCGTTCTGGTATCATATCCATAGAGTTTTCTTGGTAAAAATACAGAAGTGGTTTACCACTGCCTTCTTCTGAAAAGTAAACTTAAGTCTCCTCCTTCGACTCTCGCCCGTGCCACTGCTGCCCAGCACAGGTGAGTTTTGACTTTTAGCAGATTGTCTTCCACTCGCTAGCCACTGCCCAAGCTAGGAATGGAATGGGTATGCCTCTGCTTAACTCTCCGTCCCATAGCCAAGACTGGTAGAGTACTGAAAACTCTCCAGATGTTATCCTGAGAAGGGATGGACCTCTTTAGAATCTGGAAAATATTAATTTTCTTCTCTCAGCTTTGAGGTGTTCAGAACAGAATTGATGGGCTCTTACAACTCCATGGTATGTGTAACTGTAGGTTGTTTCTTGATCGGTCCCAATCAAAGAAGAAATATATGACAGTTCTGAAGCTAGTTCTGGAGTAGGGAGGACAAAGCAAAAGTGACGCCAATAGTTCCGTTAGTGAAACTCCAAATAGAATACTTCCTTCCATTATTATCCCTTGTCTTGTTGCTATTACTTTGTCTCTAATTGTCTCAAATTGAACCTATTCTTCCCCATCATCTTACCTCCTCTTTCAAATTCATGATTTGATTGCTAATGTCTCATTTAGAATTGTTGTAAGAACATGATAGATCATTCTTGGTGCTTCAAGGGACTCCAAGTGCTCATTATCAGAATTGTATCATTTTCCTTATTAACTTGACTTCCTCAATAATAAATCATCCGTGCAACTTTTGACACTGTTGCAGAAAGTGTGTTTTGTTGTTTTTTCTGTTTTTTTTTTTCTTTACAACAATCTCTAGGAAATAAAGGCCCTTCTGCCTTTAAGATTTTTGTGCTCTTGGATTCTGTCTTTCCCACTCACCCTAAAAATTGTCAGAGGACATTCCAAATGCTCTAGGTTTAATTAGCTGGCTAGACTGATCTCTCCTTGGAGTATTTGATCCAAAGTAGAAGTTGAAATGCCTTCTTCCATAGGGCACAAGACTATGTGAGGATTTTAGATAGCAAAAAATATTCCTAAGCTTTTGAGTTTCTTACTATGTGTAGGAATTGGAGGATTGGGGTATCTTGCTTGGCTTCAGCAGCAGATCATTGTAATAGCAATTAAGAATTAATCACTATTGTACTTGTTAAAAGTGCTTACTGTGTGAAAACCACTGTATGAAGTACTGGGGTAGATACGAAGTAATGAGGTTGGACAAAGTCCCTGTACCATATAGAGTTCACAACCTAAATAAAAGGAAAAATAGCATTGAATCCTCATTTTGTAGGTGAGCTAACTGAGGCACCGAGAAGTGAAGTGACTTGCCCAAGCTCACACAGAAGGCAGGTAGCTGACCCAGGATTGTTCTAACTCACTGTTCTGGGACATGGCTGTGTGAACTAGCTGACCTCACTGTGTAATAATAATAACTGTGATATTTGTTAAGCGCTTACTGTGTGCCAGGCACCGTATTAAGCTCTGGTGTGGATACAAGGAAACTGGATTTATTTATTCATTAAATCATATTTATTGAGCACTTACTGTGTGCAGAGTACTGTACTAAGCACTTGGAAAGTACAATTTGGCAACAAATAGAGACAGTCCCTACCCAAAGGGCTCACAATCTAGTTGGACACAGTCCCTGTGCCCCATGAGGCTCACAGTCACAATCCTCACTTTACAGATGAGGTGATGGAGGCACAGAAAAATGAAGTGACTTCCCAAGGTCACACAGTAGACAAGTGGTGGAGTTGGGATTAAAACCCACAACTTTCTGACTTTTGGGCCCATCCCCTACCCACTAGGCCATGCTGCTTCTCACATTATTTAAAGCTCTCGGGGTTTAAGGACTGGGAATCAGAGCACCCTTCTGGCCCAAAACAGGAGAGACAATACAGTCTCCAATAGAAGGAGAGAGACAGCCCTGCTGGTGAGTTTGTCTTGTTTTATGCCATTGAGTCATTTCCAACCCACAGCGACACCATGGACACAACTCATCCGGAACACCCCATTCTCCATCTGCAATCGTTCTGGTAGTGTATCCAAAGAGTTTTCTTAGTAATAGTACAGAAGTGGTTTACCATTGCCATCTTCCGCTCAGTAAACCTGAGTCTCCGCCCTCGACTTTCTCCCACGCACTGCTGTCCAGCATGCATGAGTTTTGACTTGTCGCAGATTGCCTTCCACTCACTAGCCACTGGCCAAGCTAGGAATGGAAGGGTTAGGCCTCTACTTGACTCTCCCTCCCATAGCCAAGATTGGTAGAGTACTGGAAACTCTCCAGGTGCGACCCTTGAAAGGGGGTTGGTGAGTTAGGAAAGGCAAATCTGGGGAAAATGATCTCACACAATGGTGGCCACCAGCAGGCAGCCAGATTACCTTTTCTCAGTATATAAAATAGCTCAGTAGGAAAGAGGAAAGCTCAGGACATTAGCAGAGGGCTTTGTTTGGTTGTTTACTCATGGAGTACTACACATCATCGCCATTATGCACTTCATTCTCTGGGAGTCGATCAATTAAGTCCCTTCAGCTAGGCTTTCAGAGTGCATTAAACTCACCCAGTACTACACTGATTATAAACACTAAAAATGAGCAAAGAAAAATGCAAAGAATAAAATTAAACTGAAAATAATTTATGCTAATGCAATGCTCCCCCACCTGTTTCCTGAAGCAGGTGGACCTAGTGGAAAGAATACGGGGTTTGGAGTTGGGAGACTTGGGTTCTGGTCCCAGCTTGGCTCATTGTCTGTTGGGAGACCTGGGGCAAAGTCACTTGATTTATCTGTGCCTCGGTTTCCTCAACTGGAAAATGGGGAATTAAATACCCATTCTTCCCTGTTAGACTGTGAGTCTTGTATAGGGTGGAGACTGGGTTTGATGTGATTGTATCATAGCTACCTCAATGTTTAGCACAGTGCTTGGACACATTTTAAGTACTCAGTCAAGACAGAAATTTTAATGAGTTTTTTTACATATAAAGAAACAGGCAATAGTGTGGTATTTTGGAAAGAGCATAAGCCTTGTGTCAGAAGACCTGAGGTCCAATCCCAGCTTTGCCACTTGTCTGCTATACAACCTTGGATAGGTCACTTAACTTCTCTGTTCCTCAGTTACCTCATCTGCAAAGTGTGGATGAAATACATGTTCTCTTTCCCTCTTAGACTGTAAACTCCATGTGGAAAAGAGATTTTACCTTATCATCTTATCTTGTATTTCTCCAGTGCTTAGTACAGAGCTTGGCACATACATCATATATAATAATGATAATAGTGATATTTGTTATCACAAATATCACTATTATCATTATTATATATGATTATGCATTATACATTACACTATATAATAATTATACATTGTATTATCACAATAATGAGAATAGTAATAATTGGTTTATGAAAGACCAACGCACTAAACCCATCATCTTTGCCCCCATCTTTTCTTCCACCTTCCTGTTCCCCCTCTTTAATCTGGGTTATTTTGTAAGGATATTCAATTTCCATCAGCAAAATTTATATCTGAAAAGACTTGTTTGCATAGCCAGATTATAATGCTTTCCTATTGGCCTATTGTTGCATTAGAATTAGCTTGCCAAAAGAGACTGTCTTTTTGGGAAGCATCCTGTTTTGATGTCCTTTTTATTGGATTTTTTTAGGAGAGGTGCTTTGTATGTTTAATGCATCAAATTACATCTGGCAATACCACCTTGTTGGCCATCTCTGGATGAGCTTAGCCAATGGTTGAAAATACCCTGTAATGGTGATGTGAATGTTTAAAAGGAATGCTTAAAAAATGATATGTCTGATTCAATAAGGATGTGTATCTGGGAATCTGGCACAACATGAAGGTGATGATCATATTTTTGCCTAAAGTTTAATTTGGATGGCAGCAGTAACATTGATTTGCAGCGTCTGATGACCCTAATATCTGAACAACGATCTAGAAGCCCTTTCTCACATCAAAATTCAGGATGGACTGACTAGGTTTTTTTGTCATTGTATCCCATTAGAAAATTAGCATTGCCAATAGGAAATGTGGAACCAGCTAACTTAAAGGATATGGCTCCTCTAGCCCAATAATTTCCCCAAAATGTTACCACGGGCACTCCAGTTCTGTCCACTCCCTATGTAATATTCTGCATTTGCCCAGCAGAGGTACTTTTTTAAAATTCTCTGAGACTACTGAAAATCTGTATGTGTTTGCTCTGCCTGGTACATAATTGCTATTAGTATCAGATCTGTTCAAGTGATGCTGGAAGGAGATATTTGGTTAATTAATTTAGACTAAAAGGTTCATAGATGGCCTGATAGTGTTGAAGCTAAAGCTGGCAGTACATTTCTCTGGTGAGTCTTCAGAAGAGATGGCATGCCTGTCTACCTTTCATTCATTCAATCATATTTATTGAGTGCTTACTGTGTGCAGAGCACTGTACTAAACACTTGGAAGTACAAATTGGCAACATAAGCGCTGAGACCTCTATGTTGCCTCTGGATCCATACCTCAGTGGGTATATTCATTCATTCATTCAATCATATTTATTGAGTGCTTACTGTGTGCAGAGCACTGTACTAAGCACTTGGAAGCACAAATTGGCAACATATAGGGTTAGTCCCTACCCAACAATGGGCTCACAGTCTAGAAGGGGGAGACAGACAACAAAACAAAACATGCAGACAGGTGTCAAAATTGTCAGAACAAATAGAATTATAGCTATATGTACATCATTAACAAAATAAATAGAATAGTAAATATGTACAAGTAAAATAAATAGAGTAGTAAATCTGTACAAATATATACAAGTGCTGTGGGGAGAGGAAGGAGGTAGGGTTGGGGGGAATGGGGAGGAGGAGAGGAAAAAGGATGCTCAGTCTGGGAAGGCCTCCTGGAGGAGGTGAGCTCTCAGTAGGGCTTTGAAGGGAGGGAGAGCTAGCTTGGCAGATGTGTGGAGAGTAGGCATTCCAGGCCAGGGGAAGGACATGGGCCGGAGATCGACGGCGGGACAGGAGAGAATGAGGCACAGTGAAGAGGTTGGTGGCAGAGGAGCGGAGGGTGCGGGCTTGGCTATAGAAGGAGAGAAGGAGAATATGTGAAGAGGGTATATGAGACAGAGTCAGTAATTTGGGAACTCTTGGAGTTAAGCTTTGCCTTCATTTGGATTCAGTTTTAGGACAAAAAATATCTTCATACATCACTGCTCATTGTCAGCTGGAGCTTTAGCAGAAATTCATTTTCTTCCTGGTATAAATACTGCAGAGGGAGAACATGTACTTCATTGTCATCTATCCATCTTTGAAAGATCTTTGAGTTGGTTACAGATGGAATAGTACTGTGACCAAAACTTTATGAAGTGCCAGTCTTCGTTGTCTGAAATCAGGCTGAATACTTTTGTAGTACATAATGTGTGAGAATGCATAGGTATGTCTGTTACTTATCAGCTACTCCTCTCCCTACTCCCTCAATCTTTGCCCTACTATTGGGAAGGTAGGTTGACTGAAGTCTGTTTATACAGTCTAAAGTGGCTACTTCTCTAGACTGTAATCACCTTAATAATGATATTATAATAATTGTGGAATTTGTTAAGCACTCACTATGTGCCAGGCACTGTACTAAGCACTGGGGTAGATACAAGATAATTGGATTGGATGCAGTTACTGTCCCACATAGGGCTCACAGTCCTTGTGGATAGGCATATTGTCTACCAACTCGGTGGCATTGTACATTCCTAAGTGGTTAGTACAGAACTCTGCATTCAGCAAGTACTCGATAAGTACTGCTGAATGGCTGATTGATTAATTGAGTACACACTCAAAGGCAGTACTTAGGTCATTGTCCTCTGCTTGAAGAAGACTCACACCTGCTTCTAATGAATGATAAGAGAATGTGGGGAGAAGAATCATGGAAGTTTCTTCTCCTGCAATTCCCAAAGGTACATTGTCAACCCTCAGTTGATTTCTTAAGGACACTAGCTGAACCCTTTTTAAACCAGTCCTTTATCATCATTCTGTCATAAACAGAGACCCACCATTCCCAGTTAAGTGTATGTTGTCTGCAAAGCTGCTGGGGTAAAACTGGATTTTCAAGTACAGATTAGGGAAGCTCAAATGGTGTTAGTTGGTGCGCTAACTGAAGATCTAAAGGTCTTGTTCAGGATCTGGGGAATTTTCCTACCTAAAATGAATGATAACATATTGTTAGCCTCTGACCTTTACTGAATTCTTTAGTTCAGGAACTAAGCCAGTGATTGAAAGGAATGTTTAAGAAAAGATATGCCTGATTCAATGAGGATGCATATCTGGGAATCTGGCACTTGTTTAGAAGGGATATAACAGTGACACCACATACTACCAATTGTTATTGGGCATTATCAGCCCTATTTGTTAAGGCTGGAAATCTTGGAGTCCCAAGTTGGTCATTGGAGAAGGATTGCTGGTAGTTGTGCAAACCTGGACCGGTACCACATTTCACCTATGTCTCAGACCAGCCTGTTCATTGTCTTCATCATCGTGGTGTGATGAGATACAGGTAAGTTAAATGGGGAGTACAATGGCACAGCAACTTTCAGATACCTAGGTTTAGGGAAAGCAGTTGCCCTAGTGGGAAGATCACAGGCCTGGGGGTCTGAAGATGTGGGCTCTAGGCCTGGCTCCATCACATGCCTCCTGGGTGACCTTAGGCAAGTTCTTTAACTTCTCTATACCACAATTTTGTCATCAGTAAAATGGGGATTCTGTATCTGTTCTCCCTCCTACTTAGAATGTGAACACCATGTGGGATAGGGACTGATTATCTTGTAGCTATCCTAATAGTGCAGTGCATGGCACATAGAAAGTGCTTAATAAGTACCAAAATTCTTATTGTTGTTGTTATTACTATCATTAATGATCATCAGCAGGGTCAGGAGAAGAACATGTGCCACTAAACTAGACAGTTCTGATTTCACAGAGAGCCCAGAATTTATATTTGGTGAGTTTTGGTAGAAAAATGTGAAGTTTCTAGGTTTAACAAGCCCGTTAACTAGATCGACTCATGGGAGCTTTAAGCAAATCGGTGTCCTCTCCAAGGGAAGAACTTACTGTCTAAAAAACTGCCTTAGATCTAAGGACAAAGCTAACTATTGAGTTGTATAAGGTATCTCCAGTTCCCCTAGTAGTTGAGGGTTAGATTTACTTTTTCAAAATTTACTCCATTAGATGTCTCAGGTCACTTTACAGAAGGTTTCAGTTTACACAGTAATGCAGGGTTTAGACAAATTATTTCTTGCCCAATCCCACAGGGCCAAGACTCGGGCTCCAACTAAGGCTTGGGAAGGTGCAAACGGATGGATGAAGTCTCCCATCAGTAGAAAAGTATGAACTTTGTTCCTTAGACTTCAGGACCGTGGTTTGGTCATTGTGATAAGCATTTACAAAACACCACTCACACACTCTCTCATCTCTGCCAGGGCCATTCTTAGGGGGGTATAGGCTTAGGGTGCAGAAAGTGAATAGGTGGGTAACTGTGCAGCAGGTGAAGTGCATTTGTAGTATTTCTCTAGGCATGACTCTTGGCAGCTGAAGGGACTGCATGGTAGTCAATCAATCGATGGTATTTATTGAGTGTTTATTGTGTGTAGAGCACTGAGCTAAGAGCTTGGCAGAGTACAATATAATAGAGTTGGTAGACACATTCCCTGCCCACAAGGCGCTTAAAGTCTAGAGGGGGAGACAAACATTAATATGAATGGATAAATTAAGGTTATGTACATATGTACTATGGGACTGAGATGAATAAAGGGTACAAATCCAAATGCAAGGGCAACACAGAAGGGAGTGGGAGAAGAGGAAATGAGGGCATAGTCAGCAAAGGCCTCCTGGAGGAGTTGTGATATTTAAAAAGGCTTTAAAGGTGGGGAGAGTGATAGTCTTTTGGATGTGAAGGGGGAGGGAGTTTGAGGTCAGTCACAGCATGTGGGCCAGGGTTAGATGATGAGATAGACAAGGTTGTGGAGCAATGAGTAGGTTGGCATTAGAGGTGCAGAGGGTACCAGCGCTTAGAACAGTGCTCTGCACATGGTAAGCACTTAAGAAATGCCATCATTATTATTATTATTACCAATTTAGTTGTAGTAGGAAATCAGAGTGGAAGATAGGCAGGGGCATTGTGATTGAGTGCTTTAAAACCGATGGTAAGGAGTTTCTGTTAGATGTGCAGGAGGCTGGCAACCACTAAAGTTCTTGAGTAGTGGGGATATATAGACTGAATGGTTTTGTAGAAAAGTGATCTGGGCAGCAGAGTGAAGTGTGGAGTTGGGAAAGACAGGGAGGGATGAAGGTCAGCAAGGAGACAGATGAAGTATTCAAAGCAGGGTAGGATAAGTGCTTAAATTAATGAGATGGCAGTTTGGCAAAGAAAGGGCAAAAGGATAGTGCCAAGGAAGCAGCATGGCATAGTGGATAGGGCATGGACCTGGGAATCAGAGGTCATGAGTTCTAATCCCGAGTCCACCATTTGTCTCCTGTGTGACCTTGGGCAAGTCTCTTCATTTCTCTGGGCCTCATTTCCCCCATCTGTAAAATGGGGATTGAGACTGTAAGCCACATGCGGGACAGGAACCGTGTCCAACCTGATTTGCTGGCATCCATCCCAGTGCTTAGTAAAGAGCCTGGCACATAATACGAGCTTAACAATTGCCATAATTATTATTATTATGAGTATTATTATAGCCAGATAGTCATTCCTAAAGTAGTGGGTTGAGGTCCTTCGTCCTCACATTATTCAGCTTTTTCCCAGAACTCCCGCAGGGCCTATCCACCCCATAGAATGACCTAGGTGATTCTTTTCTCTGAAAACTTCACCAGTGATAGCTTGGACTGCTCAGACAGAACTGGGACTAGAACCCAGGTCTCCTTCTTCCCTTACAGCGCTCTTTCCACTGGGCTGACGGTTGGGCTAAGGGAAGGTAGTAAAACAAACTCTTGGAAACATTTCTTCACCTAGTCGGTGGTAAATTTGGTACCACAAGGAATTTTGCATCAGATAATCTCATTGTGGTTCAAGAATTTGGATAAATTCATTGTCCTCAATGTACTATAAAATGAAATGTTGGTTGGGTGGCAGAGAGAAATGTTACCACAAGGAATTTTGCATCAGATAATCTCATTGTGGTTCAAGAGTTTGGATAAATTCATTGTCCTAAATGTACTATAAAATGAAATGTTGGTTGGGTGGCAGAGAGAAATGTTAGAGAAATTAAATCCCAAGGATATTTAAGGGAAATTACTAAGGGTGAGCAGTTTTTTGGGGTTTTTTAATGGTATTTGTTAAGGGCTTTCTATGGGTCAAGCACTTTTCTAAGCATAGGGGTAGTTACAACTTAATCAGGGCAGACATAGTCCCGGTTCCATACAGTGCTCACAGTCTAAATAGAAGGTATTTCATCTTCATTTTACAGATGAGAAAACTGAGGCACAGAGAAGTAAAGTGACTTGTTCAAGGTCACACAGCAGGCAAGTGGAAGAGCAAGGATTAGAACCCAGTTCCTCTTACTCCCTGGCCTGAGCTTTATCTACTAGTCCACGTTGTTTACTGTGTTACACCCAACCAGTTGCATTACCTCAACAGTGAGTTCTGAGTCATCCCCAGCTGAGGGTCTGGTGTCGGGAGCCCAGACGAGAGAGACCACCAGAAAGTGAGCCCTGACCGAAACTGATAAGACCTCCTTGGCAGCCCATTTTAGGCTTCTGGGTTTGACAGCTGCATGCCCACAACTTCCTCAGAGAGAACAACAGTTCCAGATTTAGCAAGCCCTGTTGGTTTAAATGAGGCGTCAGGTTGCTGTGCATCTTTCTTCCACCCATCCAGGCTTTGCCTCTGACGTGCAGTAGTTGTGCGGCATCAGTGCCTTTTTTAGGAGACATTTTGAAGTGCTGGATTGTCACTGCTCATGAATAAATCTGGGTGGATTTGCTTGATATAATCTGTAATTTTGAAGAGTTTGTTTTTCCCCCCACAGCTGTTTTTTTTTATTTTATTTTTATGGTTTGCTTTGCAAACAATGAGGAAATGAATGATCATAATCCACAAGGGAGTTGATCTTTGAAAGGATTCATCTTGTTTTAATAAACCTCTTCCTTTGCCAATATCTCATCACAGATTACTTAAAAAGGAAAAATAAAAGTCGCACCGGAGCTTTTTTGTGTTTCTCAACTTTTACTTGGCAAGAAACATCCTAAAAAATTCCAGAACCTGTCTGTTTATCGATGGAGCAGGCAGCGGCATAATGAACTTTCTTTTCCCCTTGGGCCACAGTACCAAGGATTTATTCTTTCACAAGGGGACATAAAAAACATAAAAAACAGTTGAGTTTACGGAGTTTCTTGCAGAAGCTTCCAAACTGTTTCAGTGATATTAGCTATTTCTCTGATAACAACCTGACTCTCTTTGTTGGGGAAAATTTACAAAAGGGAATGGGGATTATCCTCAGATGTGGACTGGATTTGATCTCTGGATCTAGGGAGGAGTCTGGATGTCCCACCTGAATGGGATATGTCTTTCTTGGAAAATGAACAGTGAGACACAAGCTCTACAAACAAATTAGGCAATAATTTAATGAAGAAACACGTCTCTTCTAGGATCTGGGAGCCCTAAATATGGGAAGCAAGCCATATCAGCCGAAGTTAGACTGGTTTACTTTCTGGGACAGCTAATCTCTGTGGTGGTTGTCTGCCCTTTGCAAGTGTTTCTGTACGCTGTAAACACTGTGAGTGAGGCACCTTAATGCTGATTAGCCTGTTTGTCCCCTCTTAATGAACTGTTGAGCCCACAGGCTCACTGCAGTATAGTGTTCCCAGAAGATCCTTCTCAGACTGCTGAATGTCAACCCAGCTTCCAAGTGTTCAGAAATTCAACACTTCGACCTTGGCCTTTCTGAGCTAACTCATCTGGAGAGACTGAGCTCTTCAATGCAGTCTCACTAAATCAATTAGATAACCAAAGGAGGTTAGAAATGGGCTGGGATGAAATGTATTCTTTCAATGGTTTTTCCGAAAGTAATGATAACTTTTCCAATCTTCCTGGAATTTTATTTACACTTCCTTGTAGCCTCATAATAGCAATAATGTTTTTCAATTAAGGGTCTACTATATGCCAAAGCCCTGTCTGGGCCAGTAGCAGGGGTAGATACCAGAAAATCAGATTGAATGCAGTCAATCTATCAATTTACTGTATTGAGCACTTACTGTGTGCAGAGCACTGTACTAAGCGCTTGGGAGAGTGCACTATAACAGAACTGGCAGACACATTCCTTGCCCACAATTCATTCATTCATTCAATCGTATTTATTGAGTGCTTACTGTGTGCAGAGTACTGTACTAAACACTTGGGAAGTACAAGTAGGCAACATATAGAGACGGTCCCTACCCAACAGCGGGCTCACAGTCTAGAAGGGGGACACAGACAACAAAACAAAACATATTAACAAAATAAAATAAATATGTACAAATAAAATAGAGTAATAAATACGTACAACATATATACATATATACAGGTGCTTTGGGGAGGGGAAGGAGGTAAGGTGGGGGGATGGGGAGGGGGAAAGGAAGGAGGGGGCTCAGTCTGGGAAGGCCTCCTGGAGGAGGTGAGCTCTCAGTAGGGCTTTGAAGGGAGGAAGAGAGCTAACTTGGCAGATGTTTGGAGGGAGGGCATTCCTGGCCATGGGGATGACGTGGACCGGGGGTCGATGGCGGGACAGGCGAGAATGAGGCACAGTGAGGAGATTAGTGGCAGAGGAGTGGAGGGTGTGGGCTAGGCTGTAGAAGGAGAGAAGGGAGGTGAGGTAGGAGGGGGTGAGGTGATGGACAGCCTTGGAGCCAAGGGTGAGGAGTTTTTGCCTGATGCGTAGGTTGATTGGTAGCCACTGGAGACAATGACCTTAGAGCAGGAGTCAGAGGGGAATATAGACATTACAGACATCCAGCGTGATGTCGTAGATAGAAGACAGGCCTGGGAATCAGAAGATTATGGGTTCTAATCCCGGCTCTGCCACTTGTCTGCTGTGTGACCTCAGGCAAGTCACTTTACTTCTCTGTGCCTGTTACCTCATCTGTAAAATGCAGATTGAGACTGTGAGCCCCACATAGGACAAGGACTATGTCCAACCTGATTTGCTTGTATCCAGCCCAGGATACGGTGCCTGACACATAGTAAGTGCTTAACAAATATCATGATTATAATAATTATTATTATTAAATAAATTATGGATATGAACAAAAGTGATGTGGCACTGAGGGTTGTATTCAGGTTGTATCCAACCCAGGAACAGTGCCTGGCACATAGTAAGTGCTTAACAAATACCATAATTATAATTATTATGATTATTATTAAATTATGGATATGAAGAAAAGTGCTGTGGAGCTGAGGGAGGGAAGGCACACTCCAAGTGCAAGGGTGGCATAGTAGGGAATGGGTGAAGAAGAAATGAGGGCTTATTGGGGAAAGTCCTCTTTGGGGAAGTGTGCTTTTAATAATGTTTTGAAGGTTGGGAGAGAGGCTGTTTCATGCCAGAGGCAGGATGTGGGGAGAGAAATTGGTGGCAAGATAGACAAAATCAAAGTACAGTGAATAGGTTGACATTAGAGGAATGAAGTCTGTGAGCTGAGTTAAAATAGGAAATCAGTGAGGTAAGGTAATAATAGCAATAATAATAATGACATTTATTAAGCACTTACTGTTCTAAGTGCTGGGGAGGTTACAAGGAGATCAGTTTGTCCCACGGGGGGGCTCACAGTCTTAATCCCCATTTTACAGAGGAGGGAACTGAGGCACAGAGAAGTGAAGTGACTTGCCCAAAGTCACACAGCTGGCAATTGGCAGAGCTGGGAATTGAACCCATGACCCCTGACTCCAAAGCCCCTGCTCTTTCCACTGAGCCATGCTGTAGTAGTATGCAAGTTGATTGAGTGCTTTAAAGCCTATGGTAAAGAGTTTCTGTTTGATGTGGAGACGTATGGGCAATCACTGGAGGTTTTTGAGAAGTGGGGAAATATGGACTGAACAGTTCTGTAGAAAAATGATCCGGGCAGTAGAGTGGAGCATGGACTGGAGTTGGAGAGACAGGAACCAGTGAGCAAACAGGTTGATATAGCAATCAAGCCAGGATAAGATAATACACCAATATAATACTTGGCCCACCTGAGGCTCCTAGTCTGGGAAAGAGGGAGAAGTGGTATTTTATCCCATTTTACAGATGAGGAAACTGAGGCACAGAATTTTACTGACTTACCCAAGATCACAATCAGGAGGCAAGTAGCAGAGCCTCACCAGAATTACCAGAAGGACTGACTTTACTGTACAGCATTTCTAGTGATGTCTAGTGGTGAATATGAACTTTAAGCACTGACAGCATAATAATCAGGACAGAAGATTCTTAGCATAAGGGCCAACTTGAAAATTCTGATTGGAAATTTATGCAGAGTAAATGTCACAATGACCAGTCTTTTTTAAGTACCAAATATCATAAGTCACTTATGCTTCACTGGGCTCACCCAAATGAATAAGCTGAAAATGACCTAGAGGCAAATCGATCTTCCTGGTGACTACTGAAGCCCAGATAAAGAAACAAAGAAGGAAGAAGGCTTGTGTTCAGTCTCACAGAAACAGAAATCAAGGGTTCTAACTTCCAAATTTGGTAGCAGTATCTCTAATTTGATCCACATGGAAATAAACTGTGAAAAGCAAGGAAATAGTAAATACACGTGCTCTTATGCCCTTTTCCTCCTCCACTCCCTCCTTGCCTTACTTGGTGTGTAGGTTTGGGAGGGATGAAGATGTAGTCGTGAACTTCTGTAAACAAAGCACAAACTTATTTATATAGACTTGAGGGGCCTGCAACCTAAACCCCATATTCAGTTTACCACAGAGTTCAGTTGACACTGGCTTCCCTTTAATTTGCCTTTTCTCAGGACAAAAAACCTAGTGTTAAACTGGGGAACTCTTGGAGAGAGAACACTCATCCCTCTACCATTCAAGGTTAAACAGGAAGATAACATTTCCACCTCTACTGAAATCCGCCAGTCAGAAATCTTTTGATCCATTAAAAACCTGTTCTTCCTCTACTTATCATTTCTTCTGTGGACAAACAAGAAATTGGTTTTCCCAAAGAAGCCAGTTGAAGCAAGAGATAGAATAAGGAAATTGGAAGAAAAATTGTCACTTTCATGGTTACTTTCTGCCTCCCCAAACCAGGGTTTTTTTGCAGGGCAAATAAGCAGAATCAGGCTTCTGAATGATGGAGCCAACTTCACCACCTAGGCAGAGAATGACTGATGAATCCTTGCAATGAGTTTGACTCAGGGATTGTTTCTACATATTGGATTTTAGGATCAGCAAGAACAGAGTGAAGAGCATGACCCTCTGGTTGTCAGCAGTGAGGACCGTATCTCCAGAAGGTTGAAGTTGAAAGATAGCCTCACTTGAAAGAATTAAAATATCTAAAAATGGCAGCTTAATCAGGAGACTTTTTTTCACCCAAGGAGCCAATCCTGCTTCAGTTGGCTACTGTATGAGTGTATAATCAGAGCTTCTATCTTCACTGTCCTTCGAAGAGGCTTTATCTGGAGACCATTAATGAAATCTGCCAAACTTGCTTTGAATACATCAGCCGTATTCAGTGAACCCTTACTCTGTACTAAGTGCTTGGGAGAGTACATTATACCAGAGTTGGTAGGCACATTCCCTGCCCACAATGAGCTTACAGTTTAGCGGGGGAGTCAGAAATTAGCATGAATAAATAAATTATGGATATGTAAATATGTGCTCTGGGGCTGAAGGAAGGGTGAATCAAGGGTGCAAATCTAACCTCAAGGGTGACACAGAGGGGAATGGGAGAAGGGGAAATGAGGGCTTAGTCAGGGAACACCTCTTGGAGATGTACTTTTAATAAGGCTCTGAAGGTGGGAAGAATGATCATCAATCTTATTTATTGAGCACTTATTATGTGCAGCAGGGTGGCATAGTGGATAGAGAGCAGGTTTGGGAGTCAGGAGATGTGGGTTCTAATCCCAGCTCTGCAACTTGTCTGCTGTTTGACCTTGGGCAAGCCACTTAACTTCTCTGTGCCTCAGTTACCTCATCTGTAACATGGGGATTGGGACTATGACCCCCACGTGGGACAGGGACTGTGTCCAATCCGATTTGCTTGTTTCCACCACAGCACTTAGCACAGTGCCTGTCACATAGTAAGTGCTTAATAAAAAAACATAATTATTATTATTGTTATTTAGAGATGTCCACCTCGTCTGTAGAATCACTCCCCAGTGGAGGCTCACACAGCAGGGTGCTAGATAGTTTTACTGGCCAAATGCTGCTTGGTGGTGGCACTGAGCCTTGAAATTTTGTGTGTCAATTCCAGCTCAAAGTCTGAACAAGAGAATCCAAGAAACCGGGAATCCCTAGAGCGCACATTTTTAAAGGCAGCAGATGGTTGAAAACAAATAAAAATCCTCGATCTATTAAAATCTAATGACTATTTTAAGATCTTTGCAGTGGAGGAAGAACTTTTATAAATCCTACCACCTTAGATACCAACTTCCCTGGGTGAAAAGAAAGCAGCTGGGACGATTAGGAAGGTCAACAGTGTAATGCAGGAGTAGTGGGAATGTGCAACCAGATGTAATGAGAGTGGCATTCAGAGTGCTCTGTGGCTGGACTCTTAATTTATATACCCTAGGCGGGCTTCTCTGTTGACGGCACTACCATCCTTCCCGTCTCACAAGCCCGCAACCTTGGTGTCATCCTCGACTCCGCTCTCTCATTCACCCCTCACATCCAAGCCGTCACCAAAACCTGCCGGTCTCAGCTCCGCAACATTGCCAAGATCCGCCCTTTCCTCTCCATCCAAACCGCTACCCTGCTAATTCAAGCTCTCATCCTATCCCGTCTGGACTACTGCACTAGCCTTCTCTCTGATCTCCCATCCTCGTGTCTCTCTCCACTTCAATCCATACTTCATGCTGCTGCCCGGATTATCTTTGTCCAGAAACGCTCTGGACATATTACTCCCCTCCTCAAAAACCTCCAATGGCTACCGATCAATCTGCGCATCAAGCAGAAACTCCTCACCCTGGGCTTCAAGGCCCTCCATCACCTCGCCCCCTCCTACCTCACCTCCCTTCTCTCCTTCTACTGCCCAGCCCGCACCCTCCGCTCCTCCACCACTAATCTCCTCACTGTACCTCGCTCTCGCCTGTCCCGCCATCGACCCCCGGCCCACGTCATCCCCTGGGCCTGGAATGCCCTCCCTCTGCCCATCCGCCAAGCTAGCTCTCTTCCTCCCTTCAAGGCCCTGCTGAGAGCTCACCTCCTCCAGGAGGCCTTCCCAGACTGAGCCCCTTCTTTCCTCTCCCCCTCGTCCCCCTCTCCATCCCCCCGTCTTACCTCCTTCCCTTCCCCACAGCACCTGTATATATGTATATATGGTTGTACATATTTATTACTCTATTTATTTATTTATTTATTTATTTTACTTGTACATTTCTATCCTACTTATTTTATTTTGTTGGTATGTTTGGTTCAGTTCTCTGTCTCCCCCTTTTAGACTGTGAGCCCACTGTTGGGTAGGGACTGTCTCTATGTGATGCCAATTTGTACTTCCCAAGCGCTTAGTACAGTGCTCTGCACATAGTAAGCGCTCAATAAATACGATTGATTGATTGATTGATTCTTAGAGGCCATTGGAATAATGGGAGTGAGGGAAAAGAAGTGTGAGTGAAGAAAGGAAAGTTGTGTTGGGGAGGAAAGGGAGAGAAGAAGATCCCAACACCAGTTGGGCCGAAGAGACCCTCAGCAGACTGCAGAGAGGAACCCCCAACTCACCAGACCATTAAACCAACCCCACCCAATTTTATCTTCAAATAAGCCTCAGTTAAGTGCTGCCAAATTAAAAAATCAAATCCTGTGTTCTCCAGAATTTGTCCAGCCCTAGTTTTTTTTTCTTTCCTGCAATGACTCTTGAATAGGATTTTGTCAGCTATGAGCAAGCAAAACCTATTTGCTTCTCCACTTGCTCCTCAGCTGTTTCTTCCATGGCCTAGAGGGTAGAGAACAGGCCTGGAAGACAGAGGACTGGGGTTCTAATCTTGCATTCAACACTTGTATGCTGTGTGACCTCGGACAAGTCACGTGATATTTCTGTACCCCCGTTTCCTCATTTGTATGAAAGGGGATTCAGTTCTTCTCAATTTTCCTTATACTGGAACTCCACATGAAGAGTGAGTATGTCCTACCTAATCATCTATTATAGTTAATAATAATAACAATGATAATTATAACGGCATTTGTACAGTGCTTACTATGTGTAAAGCACTGTTCTAAGAGCTAGGGGAAATACAAGGTTATCAGGTTGTGACAGGAGGGGCTCACAGTCTTAATCCCCAGTTTGCAGATGATGTAACTGAGGCACAGAGAAGTAAAGTGACTTTCCCAAAGTCACAAGCTGACAAGTCGTGGAACTGGGATTAGAACCCATGACCTCTGACTCCCCAAACCATGCTCTTTCCACTAAGCCACACTGTTTCTCTATTATTCTGCTTCTATTATTATTGTCCATTCCAGCACCTAGTACAGTGTTTGGCACACAGCACTTAACAAATAAGACAATTATTATCAGGAGTTTGGGAGTTAGGAAGATCCTAAATTCCTCATTCCTACCTCCTCCTTTTCTGCCTCACAACATCCCAGAGTCTGGGGAAGAGAGATTGTTTTTCATGCAACTTTAATAACTCAGATTCTTTCTGGTCTCTGAGACACTTGTTCTGATGGTTCTAAAACATTAAGCCATTTTTAGCTGTTCTCATTAGTGTGATTTAAAAGCATCTCAGAATTCCTAGTGCAATTTTCAATCTGGATTGCCAATTTCTACTGGAATTAAACATTGAGTGCCCAATAAGGTATTTCTTCACCAGATACATCTTGGAAACTTAGCCCCATTCCCTCCAGAGGGTCAATTAAAGTGTAGTTGAAGCCAACTTTTGTTAATTTCCAGACCAGAGAGGAATCATTTTGGTAGGCAAAACAGTTCATTTTTCTCTTGCTGAACAGTATCTTAGGGGACCAAGAATAAATAAACCAGTGAAAATGAAAGATAAAATTGCAGTGGACTTTAAAGAAAAAACAGTGTAAAAACACAAAATTGGACCTGTTTGTTTATTAATAGGCTTATCAGAATATTCTTTTACAGTTCACAGACCATCTCTCTTAGAAGAAATAGTTTTCATTTGTCTTTCGTTTCCCTTCCTGAGGAAATGGTAAGCACTTAACAGCTAAGAAGTAAGGTTATTCAATATTCTTGGAGATAGACAGCCTAAGAAGAAAAGTCTTGCAAGTTTGAAGATCTTAAGTGAGTGAAAAAGTTAATTTCCGGACTGCGAAATTGTTCAAGAAATAAAAAGAACTCCAATTAAAGTGAGTTTTCAGATTTCTCAACCTACATTTGGAGGATGTCATTATGACTCAGACTGAGTCAGCAAAAGTAGGCAATCCTTAGAAATGATCAGGACACCTACTATGATGCCATGCTGAGCTCTTGACTATGAGGCAGTGAGAATCCCAGAAATTAAAATTCAAAGCAGCTGGCTCTAGGGAGAAACAGATCTGTCAAATTTCATTTCATTGCTGAAGTAGATGACTGCAAAAGAGGATGCTTTGGGCATATCTGGTTGTTTGGTACAGGGAATATGAATGCTAATTCTATTGCAGGGTACTCTCCTAAGTTCTTAGTTCAGTGCTCTGCATATGGTAAGCACTCGATCAATATGATTGATTTGGTAGTTATTAGTCACAGACATAAAGTCTTGTCTTATACCATAGAGTTCTCTCTGACCCATAGTGATGCCATGGATATATCTCTCCCAGAATACCCTACCTCCATCTGCAATCATTCTGATAGTGTATCCTTAGAGTTTTCTAGGTAAAAATAATAAAGTGGTTTACCATTGCCTCCTTCCATGCAGTAAACTTGAGTCCCTGCCTTGAATTCTCTCCCATGTGGCTGCTGCCCAGCACACGTGAGTTTTGATTTGTAGCAGATTGTCTTCCACTCACTAGCCACTGTCCAACCTAGGAATGGAATGGATATGTCTCTGCTTGACTCTCCCTCCCATAGTTGAGACTGGAAGAGTAATAATAATAATAATAATGATGGCGTTTGTTAAATGCCTCCTATGTGCCAAGCACTGTTCTAAGCACTGGGGAGGTTACAAGGTGATTAGGTTGTCTCCCAGAGGGCTCGCAGTCTTAATCCCCACTTTACAGATGAGGTAACTGAGGCACAGAGAAGTGAAGTGACTTGCCCAAAGTCACACAGCTGGTAATTGGCAGAGCTGGGATTTGAACCCATGACCTCTGACTCCAAAGCCTGGGCTCTTTCCACTGAGCCATGCTCCAGATGTGACCCTGAGAGGGGAGACATAAAGTACCGACTACATTTTTAAAATCATGCTTTTCATGCCGGAAGACACAATGTAGTGCACAAGAGCAAGATTTGTGTGGCTTCATCTTAGCATACCAAAGTGCCTTCAAACACCATAATCAGAAATTATTGCATGCATACTGTGTGCAGAGTTCTAGGCACTAGATTATATTGAATCCTTGAAATTAGTCAGTTAGACCCTTTAAGAGTTTAGTACAGTATGATGCAGTAGGTGTGCAACAAATATACTGGTTTGATGTACAGTAGAAGCAAAAAACAGAATCCCTGACCTCCAGAGGCTTACAATCTAATTTGGAAGACAGGCTGACACAAATCACATTATCTAATTTTCACATCAGTTGACAAAATCACCTTTCCTGTCTCTGATGTGTGCAGCATTTGCATTATCCTAGACTCCTTTTTTGATTTCACCTGCCATATTCATCCTGTTTTAACTCCACAGCATTTTGTAATAATAGTTAATAGTATCATCATCATCATCATCATCAATTGTATTTATTGAGCACTTACTATGTGCAGAGAACTGTACTAAACGCTTGGGAAGTACAAATTGGCAACATATAGAGACAGTCCCTACCCAACAGTGGGCTCACAGTCTAAAAGGGGGAGACAGACAACAAAACCAAACATACTAACAAAGTAAAATAAATAGAATAGATATGTACAAGTAAAATAAATAAATAAATAGAGTAATAAATATGTACAAACATATATACATATATACAGGTGCTGTGGGGAAGGGAAGGAGGTAAGATGGGGGGGATGGAGAGGGGGATGAGGGGGAGAGGAAGGAAGGGGCTCAGTCTGGGAAGGCCTCCTGGAGGAGGTGAGCTCTCAGTAGGGCCTTGAAGGGAGGAAGAGAGCTAGCTTGGCGGATGGGCAGAGGGAAGGCATTCCAGGCCCGGGGGATGACGTGGGCCGGGGGTCGATGGTGGGACAGGCGAGCGCGAGGTACGGTGAGGAGATCAGCGGTGGAGGAGCGGAGGGTGCGGGCTGGGCTGTAGAAGGAGAGAAGGGAGTTGAGGTAGGAGGGGGCGAGGTGATGGACAGCCTTGAAGCCCAGGGTGAGGAGTTTCTGCCTGATGCGCAGATTGATTGGTAGCCACTGGAGATTTTTGAGGAGGGGAGTGATATGCCCAGAGCATTTCTGGACAAAGATAATCCGGGCAGCAGCATGAAGTATGGATTGAAGTGGAGAGAGACACGAGGATGGGAGATCGGAGAGAAGGCTGATGCAGTAGTCCAGACGGGATAGGATGAGAACTTGAATGAGCAGGGTAGCGGTTGGGATGGAGAGGAAAGGGCGGATCTTGGCAATGTTGTGGAGCTGAGACCGGCAGGTTTTGGTGACGGCTTGGATGTGAGGGGTGAATGAGAGAGCGGAGTCGAGGATGACACCAAGGTTGCGGGCTTGTGAGACGGGAAGGATGGTAGTGCCGTCAACAGAGATGGGAAAGTCAGGGAGAGGGCAAGGTTTGGGAGGGAAGACAAGGAGTTCAGTCTTCGACATGTTGAGCTTTAGGTGGCGGGCAGACATCCAGATGGAAATGTCCAGAAGGCAGGAGGAGATGTGAGCCTGGAGAGACGGGGAGAGAGCAGGGGCAGAGATGTAGATCTGGGTGTCATCAGCGTAGAGATGATAGTTGAAGCCGTGGGAGCGAATGAGGTCACCAAGGGAGTGCGTGTAGATCGAGAACAGAAGGGGACCAAGCACTGAACCTTGGGGAACCCCCACAGTAAGAGGGTGAGAGGGGGAGGAGGAGCCTGCATAAGAGACTGAGAATGAACAACCGGTGCAGAGCACTGTACTAAGTGCTGGGAGAAAATATACAATTTGGAATAGTAGTGGTAGTATTCTATACTGAACACAAAGTGAATGCAATATACTCTTCCAAGTGGACACTACCACAGAAGCACAAAATAATCCAATAAACTAATGAGGGAGATGGATGTAGAAATATTCATAAGCAGTGGAATCAGAAAATATAAAACTGAATGCTCAATCAATCACATTTATTGAGCACTTTTGGTGTGCAGAACACTGTATTAAGCTCTTGGGAGAGTACATTATTACAGAGGTATCAGACATGTTCCCTGCCACAGCTTACAGCTAGAGAGTGAGATTGACATTAATGTGAATAAATAAATTATGGAAATGTACATAAGTGTTGTGGGGCTGAAATGTTGAATGTTGAATCAATTATGCACTAATTCATAAGTTAGGGTTGGTAGATATAATTTAAAGAAATGCATAAGTACAAGAGGAGGCTGAGGGGTTGATAAGGTGAGGATGCTGATAATTAAAGCTTTTGGAGAAGGTGGGATTTTCCTGCCGATTCCTCTCTATCCAAATAACCAAATTATATCCAGATGACACAAATGCATCAGTCTTTTCATTTATCTACCTGCCTCCAATCTTTCCCCTCTCCAGACTCTACTTCACTAAGTTACCAGGTTCATTTTTCCAAAAGATAATTTTGCTTCTGTCTCCCCGGTCCTCAGAAACTTCCAATAGTTATCCATGTCTCTCCACATTAAGCAGAAAATCCTTATTTAAAGGCACTCCATCAGCTTTCTCTCCTCTCCCTGACTTTCTCATCACTGTAGGTGACACCACCCTCCTTTCTGCCTCACAAGCCCCTAACCTTGGCATTATCCTTGACTTCTTTCTCACATTCAACCCACATGTTCAATCCATTATTCAGTCCTGCTGGTCCCACCATCACAACATCGCTAAACTCCTCCCTTTCCTCTCCCTCCAAACTGCTACCATGGGAACACAATCACTCATCCTATCCTGCCTGGATTACTGCATCAGCCTCTTTGCAGACTTCCCTGCCTCCTGTCCTTCTCACTCCAGTCCATACTTCACTCTGCTGCCCAGATCATTTTTCTACAGATGTTCATCATCAATTGTATTTATTGAGCGCTTACTGTGTGCAGAGCACTGTACTAAGCGCTTGGGAAGTACAAGTTGGCAACGTATAGAGACAGTCCCTACCCAGCAGTGGACTCACAGTCTAAAAGGGGGAGACAGAGAACAAAACCAAACATACTAACAAAATAAAATAAATAGAATAGATATGTACAAGTAAAATAAATAAATAAATAGAGTAATAAATATGTACAAACATATATACATATATACAGGTGTTGTGGGGAAGGGAAGGAGGTAAGATGGGGGGGATGGAGAGGGGGACGAGGGGGAGAGGAAGGAAGGGGCTCAATGTTCAGGCCTTGTTTCCCCACACCTCAAGAAATTCCAGTGGTTGCCCAATCACCTCCGTGTCAAACAAAAACTCCTCACCTTTGGTTTTAAAGCATTTAATCACCTTGCTCCCTCCTACCTCACGTACTCCTACCTCCTACTTACTAAAACCCAGCCTGCACACTTCACTCTTCCAATGCTAACCTTCTCACTGTACCTTGATCTCATCTGTCTCGCCTCCAACCTCTCTCTCATGCCCTGTTTCTGGCCTGAAATGCCCACTCTCCTCAGATCCAACAGAAAATGACTCTCCCCCTGTTCAAAGTCTATTGAAGGCATGTCTCTGCCAAGGAGTCGTCTCTGACTAGCCCTCGTTTCCTCTTCTGCCATTCTCTTTTGTGTCCTCTGACTTGCTCCCTCTATTCATTCCCCCTCCCAGCCCCACAGTAGTTATGTATGTATCTTTAATTCATTGATTTATATTTATTTTAATGTATGTATCTCCCTCTAGACTGCAAGCTCATTGTGGGCAGGGAATGTGTCTGTTTACTGTTATATTATACTCACCCAATCACTTACTAAAATGCTCTACATACAGTAAGCATTCAATAAATGCCATTGATTGATTGCTGAATACATAATCTATCTGAGAGACTCCTTTGCCACAGACTTTATTGGTACTACCAAATCATAGCTATAGGACATCAAAAAAATTAATACATTTGCTAGCAGAGTCCCATGTATATAGAGAGATACATATCTATATACACATATATCATTCAATGGGCACAAAACTTGTATTCAAATGATACATCTTCACTGAGAGCAATGTTCATCAATTAATCTGTGATATTTATTGCACAATTACTGTTTGTGAACATTGTTGAACTAAGAATATATATGTATTTTAATATGCAAGCTGTGGCTTCTTCTTACCTTTGAACCAAATCTTTTAACTACCTCTCAGTGGACAAATTCTGCTCAACTGAAAAGATCTGTTGAATTAACTCTGGCACAAATGATTCTTCTATTTTAATAATTCATTTAAAAATAGAGAAAGGGCCCACACATATTAACCTCATCCTAACAAATGGCCCCCTTCTGCTCCAAGCAAGGAGAAAGTTTGGAATTGTGGAAGATCCTCTCATATATTCTGCTCTGAATAGCATTGTTTTGTAATGTGCTAGAAGGTTCTTCACTTCTCAGCCCTTCATGATTCCTAAGAAAAAATGTACTCTGTGAGCTTATTGCCTGGCTATTTCCCAGGATGTTCTATCATGTATGCATGTCAGTCCAGCAATCCTTCTCTTAACTATGAGAAGGATCCTAGCAATGTGCCCAGAATACAGGTATACTGTCAAACCAAAGGAGGCAATGAGGGACAAGAACAGTAATGGGGACTGGATATTTTTTGGGGGAAATTGCTATTTGTCTTAAATCCTACCCAAGTGACAAGAACAATCTCTTTTAGGTAGGTGTGCTCGCCATTCAACCAGAACATTGACAAGTAACAGTCATGGTTAGTAGGAAGTAGCATGGAGGGTTGTAGTTAATTTTGTGACAAGAGGACAGTCTTCTCCCAGAAAAATTGAGAAAATGGAGGATGGACTGCCTCTAAGAGTGAGATTTAGTGTTGTAGCTTCCCAGGTTAGATTGTGCCCTGTAGGCTCACTATGGGAAGGGAACTTGCCTGCTAATTCTGTAGTATGGTGCTCTCCCAAGTGCTTAGAACAGTGCTCTGCACACAGTAAACACTCAATAAATACCACTGATTGACTGACTGATTTCTGAATACATAGCCTATCTGAGGAACTTCTTTGCCACAAATTTTATTAGCACTTCTAAATCATAGCTCCAGAGACATATAAGAAGTTTAACAGGGGTGCTGGCAGAGCCTCAAGTATTGAAGTAGACCTACATTCATTCATTCATTCAATCATATTTATTGAGTGCTTACTGTGCGTACAGCATGGTACTAAGCACAGGGTAATTGGGTTGGACACAGTCCCTGTACTACATAGGCTCACAGTCTTAATCCCCATTTTCAAGATGAGGTAACAGGGGCAAAGAGAAGTTAAGTGACTTGCCCAAGGTCACACAGCAGACAGGTTGAGGAGCTGGGGTTAGAACCCAGTGCTTCTGACTCCCAGGACTGTGCTCTACCCATTTGGCAACAGATAGAGACAATCCCTACCCAACAATGGGCTCACAGTCTAGAAGGCGGAGACAGAAAACAAGACAAAACAAGTAGACAGGCATCGATAGCAACAAAATAGATACATAGAATGCATGACCTACATGAAAATATCTCAGGAAGACAACTGTTTTCCCTAACTATGATTTAAACAAACCAAACGGTTAGTAAACCCTTGTAACCCTCCTACTACGTGTGCAGATGGGCCATGTGTGGAAATGCGTATTGTACATGATAAATTGGACCTACACCTAAAATTTCTAGGTTGCCACCATTCCTGAAGAATTTTCCTGCCTGCAGCCAGTGCAGTTCTAACTTCTTCAGCTTGAACACAGCTATAGATTGGGCAATATAGGGTTCTTACTTCCCTTCAGGGTGTTTCTCAGATAGGGAACTCAGAAAATACTTGGTACTCCTTGCCGTCAATTAGTAACTTAATTTTGTATTATCTCTTCCATCCCTGGAAAAGTGATTATTCAGATTGACTTGTCCTCCAGCACTCTGCCTCAAAAAGAGCTGGCTTCCTGTAGGGCTTTCTGCCCCCATTCTCTGGTATTGTGGCTACAAATGATGAAGCTGAGCCACAAGACAGTCTTCTAGACTGTAAGCTTACTATGGGCAGTGAATGTGAATACCAACCCTGTTGCATTGTAATCTCCAAAGCGCTTATTGCTCTACACAGAAAGTGATCAATAAATCATCATTGATTAATTATTAACACACAAATCTTTGACTGAAACACCAGGAAGAGCACCACAATAGCCTAGAATTAAACAAATGGAATACTTAGAATTCTAAAGGCCCTATTGCAAGTTGAAAAGTGCACACACCAAAATCCAGTTTCAAAGCATAATCTTTCCCACATCTATGTTTTTCTGAATTTAGTATTCTACATTCTTAAAATATTAAAAAGGTGATTCAGTCCTTCCAAGCCCATTGTAGTCCATCCCTCTTTTCTATTAATAATTTTTTTTGGTCCATTTGTCATAAGTGCTTAGTACAGTGCTCTGCACACAGTAAGTGTTTAATAAACACAATTGAATGAAATCATATTTATTGAGTGCTTACTGTGTGCAGAACACTGTACTAAGTGTTTGGGAGACTTGGTTCTCCCCTATCTGAGGTGTTTTTAACTGTTTCTCTGGTCCCAAAGACTCAATTATTAATCTGATATCACTTCATTTATTCTATTTTCTGAGATGATGCCCCTTTTGGATAATGGGGCGTTTTCTTTGTTGATTTACAGAATTGGCCAGAACTTTAAAGCCAAAGGAACTGCAATGGAACTTTCAGTAACTCCAATTAGCAATCTATATCGATAGTTTTACTGGTCCCTTTGTCTCTGGTCTCTCCTTCAAACCCTCAGTCCATATTATTCATAATAATAATTGATATTTGTTAAGTTCTTACTATGTGCCAGACCCTGTACTAAAGGCTGGGTTAGATACAGGGTAATTGGGTTGGACACAGTCCCTGTACTACATAGGGCTCACAGTCTTAATCCCCATTTTCAAGATGAGGTAACAGGGGCAAAGAGAAGTTAAGTGACTTGCCCAAGGTCACACAGCAGACAGGTTGAGGAGCTGGGGTTAGAACCCAGTCCTTCTGACTCCCAGGACTGTGCTGTACCCATTAGGCCACACTGCTTTTCTATACTACACCCTTCTGCTTAGGTCATTTTCCTGAAATTTTTGCTCAGCACATCTCCCCACTCCTCAAAACACCTCCGGTGGTTGTTGATTCCCTCCTTATCAAACAAACTCTCAAATTGGCTTCAGGGCTCTCTGCCCCACTCTCTCCATTTCAGGTGCCTGCATTCTTAACTAGCTACTCCTCAGCACACAAACTTCACTCCTCCCAAACCCATCTCTTAACTGTACTCCACTCTCATCTCTCCAAACTCTGACCCTTCACTCACACTGTTCCCTTGGCCTAGTAAATTTTTACATCTCAGCCCTCCCCACCTTTAGAGCCTAGCTGACCTCTGCCCTTAGACATAGCAACCTGAATAGCACTTATGTATTTCTTTATACCACCTTCAGCACTGGTTTATAGCCATTCCAATCCCACCATCTGTGAGTAGTTTTATATCAATCTCCCTTATTAGTGTGGGAGCTCCTTGTAGGCAGGGAATGTGTGTTATACTTCTGCGGAACTTTTCCAAGTGCTTAATAAAGTGCACTGGGCCATTATCAATCAGTGGCATTTATTGAACACTCGGTTTACAGGGTGGAGTTTACAATCTACAGGAAGGATCTTAATTCTGGTTTCAGGGAAAATGTCTAGAATGATTTAATAAATAAAATACAATCTTATAGCACATCCTCTATGGGAAAAACATTTATATAAAAAAGAAAATAAAGGCTGAAAGGAAAAGGCTTTGCCAGGTTTCCACTGGATGTATGTGCCTATCTTTCTGCCTCTCTCTCTTGTTTTTTCCCTTTAATGCTACATTGGCCTGCAGACATTTCCACTGAGCAGGTTGGCAGGTGGGGCTTCACATCTGTTTCTTTTGTGGTTTTGTGTCACTGTCTTGACTAATGGCCTCATGAATATTATAGTAAAAGTGCCATTTTGTTAAGTGGGTAGCAATTAGGCCAGATGGATTCAGCATTCATCAGAACTAGGAGTGGGGGAGGTGAGCCTGCGTATATTTGAAGAACATGGGAGGAATCCATAATTCTGATTCTATATGGGGATGCAGTCATGGAAAGTTTACTGTTGCACCCTTGGATAGATATAAAAAGAAGTTGATGAGCTATCCCTGGGAACCTGATAAAGATTCCATTTATTTTATATGAAAATCAAGTTCCTGGAGAATAAAGATGCCTCATGGCAACATTATAGCAACCTTATTGTAGTAATACCCCATCGTATAAGTGGACAGTTGGCAGCAATGGCTACTTCTCTGAGTTTTTCATGCAACCTAGCAGCCAAAGAAGCAGCATGGCCTAGTGAAAAAAGGACGGGCCTGGGAGTTTGAGGACCTGGGTTCTAATCCTAGCTCTGTCAATTGCTTGCTGTGTGACCTTGGGGTAGTCAACTTCTCTGGGCCTCAGTTTCCTCAACTGTAAAATGGGTATTAAATACCTGTTCTTCCTCCTACTTAAACTGTGAGCCCCATTCTGGACAAGGACTGTGTATGACCTAATTAACTTGTACCTATCTCATTCATTCATTCATTGTCATATTTATTGAGCACTTACTGTGTTCAGAGCACTGTACTAAGCACTTGGAAAGTACAATCCTGCAATAAAGAGAGATAATCCCTGCCCACACGGGGCTATGTCAGCAGTAGTGTTTGACATGAAGTGAGAACTTTACAAAGATGATAAAAAAACAAATCAAATCTATGGATGAGGCTGGGAGACTTAAGACAGGTTTGATGAAAACTAGTCAAAAAAATACAAAAACTGTATGTGGTAAAGTATTTACTCATCTGTAACATGGGGTTTAAATACCTGCCCTCCTTTCTACTTAGACTGAGTAGAAAGTGGGACAGGGACCGCGTAAACCAAAATTAATTGTATTTACACCAGTGCTTAGAGAAGTTCTTGACATATAGTAAGTGCTTAACAAATGCAATCATTATTTGTCACTTGGTGATACTGAAACTTCATCTATGAGTGAAAGTAAACTGTTCTTTGGTCAAAAGAACACTTTGCTTATCAAAAAATTATGATTTTTCAGATGAGTTTGGGTCAAGAGAGCCAATGAATGCACTTTAAAAGTCAAAATAATTTGCTAATCAACCAAACCTCTCATCTAATATACAGCTTCAGGACTTTCCATGTTATCTTTGTCTTAGTGATGGTATTTATTAAATGCTTACTGTGTGTCAAGCAAGAATATTTTCTGTAAATACAAGAAAATTAGATTGGACACAGTCCCTGTCCCAAATGTGGAGCATATTCTAAGAGAAGGAGGGAACTGAGGCACAGAAAATAGAGGCTTGCCCAAGGTAACATAACAAGCAAATGGAGGAGCCAGGATCAGAACCCTGATATCTGAACTGCCATTCTCGCTCTCTTTTCATTAGACCATTCTTCTCTTGGGAAGAATCAACAGAACAACTTGAGTGTTTAGCTGGTCTCTAACAAGTTTTGAGCCATTTTACTAAGGGAAATTGTGCCCTGAGCACTGATTACCCAAAGTACCATCCATTCAAGTGCAGGGGTAAAAAGTCATTTTGAATTAAAGAAGTTTATTGGGCATCTAATAATTACAGAATGGAAATGGATTTGACTGTACACTTGCATAAAACAAATGGATATTGGTTTAGTCAGTTTGCACTAGGTTATCAGAAGTCAGATATAATTTGGATTAAAATGTTCCCTTTTCAGAGTTCTGAGAGAAGAATTATTAGCAGAGGGACTATTTTATGATAACTTTTTCACCTAAGGAGAGTTATATTTATGGCTTTTTCATTCATTCATTCAGTTATATTTATTGAGCATTTACTGCCTGCAAAGCGCTGTACTAAGTGCTTGGGAGAGTACAATTTAACAATAAACAATATACAGGAGAAGCAGTGTGGTTCAGTGGAAAGAGCATGGGCTTTGGAGTCAGAGGTCATGGGTTCAAATACCAGCTCCACCAATTGTCAGCTGTGTAACTTTGGGCAAGTCACTTAACTTCTCTGGGCCTCAGTTACCTCATCTGTAAAATGGGGATTAAGGCTGTGAGCCCCCCATGGGACAACCTGATCACCTTGTAACCTCCCCAGTGCTTAGAACAGTGCTTTGCACATAGTAAGCGCTTAATAAATACCATCATTATTATTATTATTATTATTAAACACATACATTCCCTGCCCACAATGATCTTGCAGTCTAGAGGAGTCATTGGTTCTGGATAAGAATGCAGCCTGAGCTTGATTGGAGAAAAGAGGAAGATGATCGAAGTTCATTTGGATTTTTATTCCTCAATCCCTTAATTTGAGCCTGAGTTTGTAAACCTACTTTCCCAGTAGATTCAAAAAAGTTACAGCTCATCACAAAAGCTTATCTATTAATCAAAAGTATTTATCACATGTCTGCTGTGAATTGGTAGTAGGCAGTGTGGCCTAGTGGAGAGAGCAAGAGCCTGAGAGTCAGAAGGACCTGGGTTCTAATCCTGCCTCTGCCATTTGCCTGCTATGTGACCTTGAGAAAGTCACTTCACTTCTCTGAGCCTCAGTTCTCTCATCTGTAAAATGGAGATTAAAACTGTGAGCCCTATATGGGGCAGGGATTGGGTCCAAGCCACTTTGCTTGTATGTACCCCAGTGCTCACTACAGTGCCTGACACATGATAAATGCTTAACAAATACCACAGTTGTTTATTATTATTGTTATTATTATTATTATTATTATTATGTGAAGAGTACTCTACTAAACCCTTGGTAGACTACAGCAGAGTTAGTGGACATGATCCTCATTTTCAAGGAGTTGATAACCCTTCTCATATCCTCCCTCTGGCCTGGAATGCCCTCCCTCCACACATCCACCAAGCTAGCTCTCTTCCTCCCTTCAAAGCCCTATTTAGAGCTCACCTCCTCCAAGAGGCCTTCCCAGACTGAGCCCCCTTTTTCCTCTCCTCCTCCCATTCCCCGGCCTACCTCTTTCCCCTCCCCACAGCACCTGTTTATATGTTTGTACAGATTTATTACTCCATTTATTTTACTTGTACATATTTACTATTCTATTTATTTTGTTAATTATGTGCATTTAGCTTTGACACCTGTCCACATGTTTTGTTTTCTGTCTCCCCGTCTAGACTGTAAGCCCGTTGTTGGGTAGGGACTGTCTCTATATGTTGCCAACTAGTACTTCTCAAGCGCTTAATACTGTGCTCTGCACACAGTAATCACTCAATATGATTGAATGAATGAATAATCTTGCAGGGTAAGCCAACACAAAATAAATCACAGGACAAAAAGAGAATAGAAAGATGGATTTAATAGTAATGGTACTTGTTAATTGTTAGGTGCCAAGCACTGTTCTAAGCACTAGGATAGATATAAATTAATCAGGTTGGACATAGTCCTTGTCCCACATGGGACTCACACTCTTAATTCCCATTTTACAGATAAGGTAATTGAGACACAGACAAGTTAAGTGACTTGCCCAAGGTCACACAGCAGACATGTGGCAGAGCCAGGATTAGAACCCAGTTCCTTCTGATTCCCAGGTCCGTCCTCCATCCTCTAAAGCAACACTGCTTGTGTAAATGCTGAAGTATTAGTATATGGAGGGCAACATGAACAAAAGTGCAATAGATGTTTTGAGCTCTTAAGTGGTAATTATGAGGATGTAATCTGGGGAGGAGAGAACTTAATAAGGAAAAGCCTCTGGGGGAAGTGGCATTTCAGTAAGAATTCTATAAAATGACCAGTAGCATTGTGTATCTGGTGAGTTCTAGAAAATATTGTTGGCTGCATGGCTGCCTTTTTTAGCATTGTACACTGGGATGGCTTCCCCATCATTCTTTCAATCGTATTTATTCAGTCGTATTTATTGAGTGCTTACTGTGTGCAGAGGACTATACTAAGTGCTTGGAAAGCACAATTCAGCAACAAATAGAAACAATCCCTGCCCACAAAGGCCCATAGTCTAGAAGGGGGAGACAGACATCAAAACAAGGAAGCAGGCATCAATAGCATGAATATAAATGAATAGAATTATAGATATATGCACATGAAAACAAGTAAACAGGCATTAATATAAATAAATAGAATTATAGATATGCACACACCAGTGCTGTGGGACACGGAGGAGGGGTAGGGTAAAGGGAGCAATTTGGGGAAATGGGGAAAAAAGGGGGAGCCAAGAAAAAGAGGGGCTTAGTCTGGGAAGGCCTCCTGGAGGAGGTGAGCTTTCAGTAGGGCTTTGAAGGGTGGGGGGGTGTTTGTTTGGCATATTTGAGGAAGGAGGGCATTCCAGGCCAGAGGTAGGCTGTGGGTCAGGGGTCGATGGCAGAACACGCACGAAAGAGGCACAGTGAGAAGGTTAGCACCTTCCACGTAGCATCTAACCACTGATCTCCTCCTACTTGGTAGTAATAATTATAGTACTTCATTGTGGTATTTACTAAGCACTTACTAAGTACTTCCCAAGCACTTAGTACAGTGCTCTGCACACAGTAAGCGCTCAATAAATACGATTGATTGATTGATTGATTACTGGGGCAGATACAAGTAAATCAGATTTGACAGAGTCCATCTTCCCCACAGTCTCCCCATTTTACAGACGAGGTAACTGAGGCCTGGGAAAATTAAGTAATCTACCCAAGGTCACACAGCAGACAAGTGGCAGAATTGGGATTAGAACCCAGATTCTTCCGACTCCCAGGCCTGTGCTCTATGCACTAGGCCACACTACTTCTCTAATGGTAATTAACATTTTCAGAAAGTTTCATTTAGGTCATTAATGGATAAGCAGTGATAAAACGTATTTGTGACAACAAATCATTTGTAGACATTGGCAGTTATATTCAATGAGGCAGAGACATTTGAATGTGATGCAGCTATTGTTTAAGAAAGAGATTTGTTACCTCATTAAAGAAAAACTGTGTGCAAAATACAGGAAAGGCTCCTAATAACATTCTGATTAAAGGAGCAAACAATCTAAATTTCAGATTAGCCACCACGCACCACATTGAGTAGATGAATACTTGATTTTGTCATATGTCTAACAACTCTGTTATATTGTACTCTCCCAAGCATTTAGTACAATTCTCTCCAACAACAAGTGCTCAATAAGTGCTGTGAGAAGCAGTATGGCTTAGTGGAAAGAGCATAGTTTTGGGAGTCAGAGGTTTTGGGTTCTAATCCCGGCTCTGCCACTTGCCAGCTGTGTGACTTTGGGCAAATCACTTAACTTCCCTGTGCCTCAGTTACCTCATCTGTAAAATGGGGGATTAAGACTGTGAGCCCCAGGTGGGACAACCTGGTAACCTCGTACCTGCCTCAGCCCTTAGAACAGTGCTTGGCACATAGTAAGTGCTTAACAAATGTCATTATTATTATTAAGTGCAATTGATTGATTTCCCCATCTATGTTGGAAGGGTAGGGAAGGAGATATTATGGAAGAAGGGACAATATGGCAAAGTTGGTGAGACAAGGGTTAAGAAGGAAAAGTGATGAGATGGGAAGGTGATTGGGGAAACAAGGAAAGTAAATGGGGGGAGTGGAGCAAGCATAAAAGGAGAAATGAGGAGGTAAGAAGAGAGGATTAATGTGGTAAAGAACTGGCATTAAATTTTGTCCATCCTATTCTACCTGACCAGAGTATCTGGGCTTTCATTCTCAAGAGTAGGAGTTTTCAGTCAATCATTGATATATACTGAGCACTTGTGTATGCAAAGCAGCACTTATGTATGCAAAGCACTGTATTAAGTGCTTAGGATACCACAATACAGTGGAGTTTATAACCACCATCCCTACTTACAAGCAACTTACACTGTAGATATCAATAAATCAATCAGTCGTATTTTGTACCGAGTGCTAGGGAGAATACAATATAACAGAGTTATAACAGAGTTGGTAGTCTAAACTGTAAACTCGTTGTGGGCAGGGAATGTGTCAGTTTGTTGTTATATTGTACTCCCCCCAGCGCTTAGTACAGTGCTCTGCTCACAGTTAGTGCTCAATAAATACGATTGAATGAATGAATGAAAAAAGTCTAGAGATGGGGTGACATATTCAAATAAATGACAGATAGGGGAAATGGCAGAGTATAAAGATATGCACAAAAGTGCTGTGATGCTGTAGGTGGGGTGGATTTTAAGTACTTAAGGGATAAGAAGTGAGGGCAAATATGGTAAATGAAGACCTAGCCAGAGAAGGCCTCTTGTAGGAGATTTTGAAGAATGGGAGAGCAGTATTTGATGTGTTTTGGATGTTTTGACCATTTTATGTTTCTTTTAAGGAAATTCTTTCAATATTTTATTACTTACCAATACTAGTCAAAGGCTTTCAATCTCTCACTTAATAGTTGAAGAATTGGAGCCAACCCTCACTGATAAACTGAGTCCAGATAAAAATTTTAAACAAATATGCAAACATTTTTTCCCCATTCACCTGACTTCCAAAAATACTAGGAAATGCACTGAGAATGGAATTCTCGTTATGAGTTTTTCTTTCAAGTTGGTAAGCAGACAAAATACCCAGCCACTTTGCACAGTAAAGGTTTCTCGCAATATTTTGTTTTGTGGATGCTACTCAAAACTTCCAGTTAGCTACTGTAGAAAAATCAAGTTGGAACCTAGATAGGTATATCACCTGTTGGTAGATTTCCTTTTTTGATATATAGTCTAGAAAAAGGATTAATATATTGCAGCTTTCCCACAAAGTTTGATTTTAAAATTGTCTCTTGCTTAAATTGATTTATATGTGTAACACAATGATTATATCTTTTTGCTAAGTTCATGGCAGTTGTATTTTCTCTGGAGTTACGCTTGGGAGCTGAATTATTGGCTGCAATACCTTTTCCTGTTTAAATTTTAGGGTTGATGAATGCTTTATCAAAACATTTTCAGTGTATTTTAATTTTTGAATCCAATCATCTTGGGATTTACAAACTAGTATTGACTCGTAGGATATCAGTGTTGCTGAGGTATAATTAAGGTGTTTTTAAGAACAATCTAAATGATAGAAATAGGGTCTCAGGATAATAATCCAAAGGTTAGTACCTGGTTTAGCAATGAGGTATCAGGGTAATAAGTAAACCGATGAATGAAAACCTTGTTTTTAGAAATTATGTAAATATATCTGCATTGTACTTTGAGCTGTTTTTCTTCATTTTTATGTAGAAAAAGAAGCATAAAATTAGATTTAGTGAACTTCTTGAATATTAAAATTGAATGTCCCCTCTCTTTGTTTATTCTTTGTCACCTGATATAGTTAGTGTTGTTATTTACCTTTCTAAAGTCTAAATCAGCTTCAAAAAATACGGTTTTCTACAAAAATGTAGAAAGTCTCCATAATGTAAATCCTGGATACTTTGATTCAGCACTCAGTCATAGAAACCTAGATACACACAATTAATCTTTTCCTTTTTATGAAAGATGTTCTTTTGAGTATCTTTTTTGTGTGTAAAACTATCGTCAATTGAACGTAAGTATTGAGTGTTTGCTCTGTGCAAAGAACTGTACTAAGTACTTGTCTTATGCTTTTGGGTTGTCTCCTACCCATAGTGATGCCATGGATGAATCTCTCCCAGAACAGCCCATCTCCACCTGCAATCGTTGTAGTATCCATAGGGTATTCCTAGGATTTTCTTGGTAAAAATACGGAAGTGGTTTACCATTGCCTCTCCATCCTCAACTCTCTCCCACACCTCTGCTACCCAGCACAGGTGAGTTATGACTTGTAGCAGATTGCCTTCCACTAGCCAAGCTGGGAATGGAATGGGTAGGTCTCTGCTTGACTCTCCCTCCCATAGTCGAAACTGCTACAGTGTTGGAAACTCTCCAGGTGTGACCTGAGAGGGGCCTAAGTACTTGGGAGTACACAACATGAAGCAGTTTTTAGATATGTTCTCTGCCCACAATAAGCTTACTGTCCAGAGGAGAAGACAGGCATTAATATAAAAAAAATTAAATTACAGTTATGTAAATAAGTGCAATGGGGCTGAGGAAGGACTGAATGAAGGGTGCAGATGTTAGTACAAGGTAATGCAGAAAGGAGGGGAAGAAGTACCCTGATCTAACCATGCACAAAATAACAAGTAGAAAACAAAAGTTTATGCTTTTGACAGATTGGAAGATAGGGTACGGTGACAACAAGCCATCAAGTTGAAGGTCAATCAATCAATTATATTTATTGAGCTCTTACTGTGTAGGGCATTGTACTAAGTGTTAGGGAGAGTGCTGTATACTAGAATTGGTAGACATATTCCCTGTCCAAGATGCACTTATAGTCTAGAGGGGGAGACGGACATTAAAATAAATTACAGACGTGTATATAAGTGCTGTGGGAATGAGGGTGTGTTGAATGAAGGGTATAAATCAAAGTACAAGTGTGATGCAGAAGGTAAAGGGAATAGGGGAAATGACGGTTTAGTCAGGGAAGGCCTCTTGGAGGAGATGTGATTTTAATAATGTTTTAAAAGTGGAGAGAGGGTGGTCTCAGATGTGAAGGGGGAGGGAATTCCAGGTCAGAGGCAGGATACGGGTGAGAGGTTGTAAGCACGATAGATGAAAACGAGGTACAGTGTGTATATTGGTGTTAGGGTAGCCAAGTGAGCATTTAAAAAGCTGTTGCAGATACTGACCTCCGTAACTATGAAGTCTGTGAAACAGAAGATACATCCATTTCGCCTACGTCATGTACAGGTATGCTCGTACTGGGCAGGTCAAGATTACCAACAAAGGGGTCCTAGAATACAGTCAATTACCCGGTACTAAAATACTGTTCACCACAACTCAGTATCATTGAGTGGAATTGAGAGGTAATTACTCTGAGCTTCCCTCTCTTAAACTGAAACCTTATGGCACCCAGGCAAGGTTGAACTAACTCCCTGGGTCTTTCACCAGGTGGTATCCTAGCGAGCCATTAATAGCAGAATTGTTACCAAGATAGTGCCCTGGAAAGCAAAAGCCATAATGTGGGTTGAAGAATCACCCACATAACTCTCTTGTAATAATAATAATAATAATGATATTTTTAAGTGCTTACAATATGCCAAGCCCTCTTCTAAGCACTGGGGTAGATACAAGGTAATCAGGTTGGACAGAGTCCTTGGGACTCACAGTCTTAATCCCCATTTTACAGATGAGGTAACTGAGGCCCAGAGAAGTAAAGTGACTTGTCCAAGGTCACACAGCAGACAAGTGGCAGAGTCAGGACTAGAACCCAGGTCCTCTGACTCCCAAGCCTGTGCTCTTGCCACTAGATCTAGATGGTTCTGAAATAGAACATTTCTAAGATGTTATAGAAGTTCACTACACTTTGGGAACTTTAATGCGTGAAAGAAAGGAAATTGTATTTGGGTCAAGGTTGGAAGAAGTGGAAAGAAGGGGCATCCCTCTGCCCTCCTTCCCCTCCCTCCCCCGGTAAAGGAGGTGACGTAGCAGAGTTAGGATTAGAGAAGCAGTGTGGCTCAGTGGAAACAGCACGGGCTTTGGAGTCAAAGGTCATGGGTTCAAATCCCTGCTCCGCCGCTTTTCAGCTGTGTGACTCTGGGCAAGTCACTTAACTTCTCTGGGCCTCAGTTACCTCATCTGTAAAATGGGGATTAAAACTGTGAGCCCCTCGCGGGACAACCTGATCAACTTGTATCCTCCCCAGCACTTAGAACAGTGCTTTGCACATAGTAAGTGCTTAATTAATGCTATTATTATTATTATTATTATTATTATTATTATTAGAGCCCAGGCCCTTCTGACTCCCTTCTGGAAAGGTTCCAGAAACCCTAAAAGATCCAGGTTAGAGCTCCAAAACAGCACTCCCTACCTGCTCTTAGCCACTGCTCCAAGCTAGGCTGTATTTTTCTGCTGCTACCCTCTCCCCTCAGCCGAAGCAGAGCCTGGTCAGCACTGGAGAAGTTTCTGGAAGCAGAACCATAGGGGACATCACTATATTATTTATTTATTTATTTATTTATTTTATTTGTACATATCTATTCTATTTATTTTATTTTGTTAGTATGTTTGGTTTTGTTCTCTGTCTCCCCCTTTTAGACTGTGAGCCCACTGTTGGGTAGGGACTGTCTCTATATGTTGCCAATTTGTACTTCCTGAGTGCTTAGTACAGTGCTCTGCACATAGTAAGCACTCAATAAATGCGATTGATGATATTATGTCTTTTTGCTCTCACCCTTCACCAGTTAGCCTACCCTGATTGGAGTCTGTCACACTAATGCACAGTGCAGTGAAGTGCACAGTCTGCCAGCAGTAGACTGACAGGGAACTAATTCAGGTAGCGGACTTCGTTTTCTGGAAGGTTAAACTTCTGTCTGTGAGTGGTAGACCTTTGATGTACCATGTTCAGATAAATGTATCACTGTGCTTTCTAATGTCTGGTTGCTCAGTTAGTATCACTGAAGGGAAAGAAGTCTTCGAATTCCAGTAGTAGTAATACTAGCATTAATGAATCCCCCACTTAATGTGTACTACGTGCTTGGTAAGTACAGAAGAAGTGACACATTCCATATGATAATAAGTATGGTATTTATTAAGTGCTTACTATGTGCCAAGCACTGATATCCAAAATGAGTTTGCACCCTAATGGGGGAATTTGATGAAATCTCACCAAAATGGAGCTGGGTGGTGAGTAAAGAAATATCTCAGATAATTTTATCATTGTAAAAAAGAAAAATCCCTTTTTCTTTCATAAATTTGTGATAGAATTAACTGGGGATTGGCTACCAAGCAATCTGGTGATTTTAGACAGACAGGGCCTTAGTGAGTCTGTTGAATGAGAGAAATGTAGATGTATTAGGAGATTGTAACCAGGTAGGTGGAAGATAGGAGGAAGAAGGTGTCAAAATAGCACAGAGCAACAATGCTCAACAGTTCAATCTCTCAAAAAACAGATTTTTTTTTTCTGGCTTTCTCAGATAATAATCATCACATTGCCTGGACCTATTGACTCAATTTACATATCCCAGTCCGTGACAGAATTCCTGTTATTTCAGAGACATTCTGTTGTGCCACTTGAATGAAAAACACAAAGAATAAGGATATAAGCAATTATGTACAGATCCATAATTTGTTTTAATATCTTTCTCCCCCTCTAGGTTGTAAGCAGGAAACGTGACTACCAAACTCCATTGCACTGTACTCTCCCAAGCATTTATTACAGTGCTGGGCACAGAGTAAGTGTTCATTAGATAGCATTGATTCATTGTGTGATTGATCAGTATTGAAAACTATATGCTGCCCAGTCATCCCTCATTAAAAGAGAGGGTATCTGAGAAGTAAGTCATCAGTCTGTCCTAATTCACCCATTTGTTCTTTAATTCCAAGAACTTCACTAAGATAATGAAGGGAACAAAAACTTCCACATTTTACAGGTATGTGTAGCAAGTGAAGAAGAATTTTTAATCTTAGGTCAAAAGTCTATCTTGCTTCAGGGGCACTAGAGTGAGTTACTATGGTTCAGTGATGACAAGAGCTCATTGCCAAGGCAGCCCAAGATAATGCTGTGTTAACCTTTCGATTGCGGCTTTGAGTGTCTTGGAAGCCTGCTATCTGTTAAGTGATCAAGTGGCTTTCGGCCTTTCAAAGTGACATGTGTAATTTGTGGAGAAGCTCTGTGTTTAGTTCCTCCACTTCAACAAAACGTTCTCTCCTTGGAAACTGTCCACATTTGCTGCCATCTAGAAAACAAATTCTGTAGTTTTAAAAGTGTTTAATTAGAGCTTTTTTTGTCTCAGGACAAAAAGCAAACTCATTTCATCAGAAAGAGCGTGTATCTGTATAGTCTCCCCTGTGGGTGAGGTGTTATTTGTATTGCTTTCATCTTGAGTTTTTCTTTTCATTCACTCTATTAGAGCAGTGCACATCCTGAAGTTATTTAACAACAGTGTCAATTACTTTGGTGTGTACCTGAATGAGCTCAGCTATGCTGAGTGAGCCAGTCACTAGGCAAGCTTGCTGGTTTCACTGTAGAGACACTCTTCCCAAGTAAATTTGGCAGTTGTTTTGTTGGAAGGCTGCATCTCAATGTGATATAAGACTTCGTGTCTACTATGACCCTCAACAGGTAAACCTTTTAACTGACTCATTTAAAAATATCTGGGTTGAGGTTTATATCTAGAACAATGCAAACGCCTTGGGACATTAGATTGAAATGTTTACTCACCACAGAGATGAAAATGGAGCATCCCACTGAGAATGTAAGATAAAGTTTTTCATTCAATCCTATTTATTGAGCTTTTACTGTGGGCAGAGCACTCTTCTAAGTGCTTAGCACTGCACTTTGGTGTGTATCTGAATGAGCTCAGATATGCTGAGTGAGCCAGTCACTAGGCAAGCTTGCTGATTTCACTGTAGAGACACTCTTCCCAAGTAAATTTGGCAGTTGTATTGTTGGAAGGCTGCATCTCAATGTGAAATAAGACTTCATTTCTACTATGACCCTCAACAGGTAACCCTTTTAACTGACTCATTTAAAAATATCTGGGTTGAGGTTTATATCTAGAACAATACAAAGCTTTATAGACATTAGATTGAAACGTTTATTCACCACAGAGATGACAGTGGAGCATCCCATTGAGAATGTAAGATAAGGTTTTTCATTCAATCCTATTTATTGAGCTCTTACTGTGGGCAGAGCACTTTACTAAGTGCTTAGCACTGCACTAAGGTCAATCCTGAGACTTTGGGACCAAGAACTTGTGCCATACTGATTCCAGCATTGTGAGTAAGGATGTGGAAGCAGTGTGGCAGGTGAAAACAGTGTAGTCTAATAGAAGGAGGATGGGTCTGGGATTCAGAGGACCTGGGTTCTAATCCTATCTCTGCCACTTGTCTGCTGTGTGACCTTGGGCAAGTGACTTAACTTCTTTGTGCCTCAGATCAGAGAAGCAGTGTGGCTCAGTGGAAAGAGCATGGGCTTGGGAGTCAGAGGTCATGGGTTCTAATCCTGACTCCTCCACATGTCTGCTGTGTGACCTTGGGCAAGTCACTTAACTTCTCTGACCCTCAGTTATCTCATCTGTAAAATGGGGATTAAGACTGTGAGCCCCACGTGGGACAACCTGATCACCTTTTATCCTCCCAGCGCTTAGAACAGTGCTTTGCACATAGTGAGCACTTAACAAATGCCATTTTTTATTATTATCATTATTATCCCTCATCTGCAAAATGAGGATTCAATACCTAGTCTCCCTCCTACTATGAGTCCTATGTGGGACCTGATGGCCTTGAATCTACCCCAGTGCCTACTGTAGTGCTTGGCAGATAGTAAGTGTTTAACAAATATGACAATTACAATTATTATTTGCCAAAGGATTGATTATAATGCTAGTGGTTCACACAGTGTCACTCACCCTCTCATTTCCCTGTCGGCAGTGTTGCTGCTCAGGGATGGAGTCCATTGGGTAGGCAAGGTGGGTAAGTAGATTATGAAGTGCATGCAGAGGCTCTTTACATGCAGGATCCAGGCCCCAGCTTGGCCATTTACCTGATCATCATCATCAATCGTATTTATTGAGCATTGTACTAAGCGCTTGGGAAGTACAAATTGGCAACATATAGAGACAGTCCCTACCCAACAGTGGGCTCACAGTCTAAAAGGGGGAGACAGAGAACAAAACCAAACATACTAACAAAATAAAATAGAATAGATATGTACAAGTAAAATACACAAATAAATAAATAGAGTAATAAATATGTACAAACATATATACATATATACAGGTGCTGTGGGGAGGGGAAGGAGGTAAGATGGGGGGATGGAGAGGGGGACAAGGGGGAGAGGAAGGAAGGGGCTCAGTTTGGGAAGGCCTCTTGGAGGAGGTGATCTATTACCTGGGGCAAGTGACTGAACTTCTTTGAGCCTTGGTTTCATTGTCTGCCAAATGGGGAGGATTCAATACCCATTCTGCCTCTCCTTTAGACTGTGAGCCCCTTATAGAGCAGGAATTGTATCTGTCCTGATTAATTTATTTCTACCTATGCTTAGTATATAATTTGGTACATAGAAAGCCCTTAACAAATACCATAATAAGAATCCAGGCTCTACCACATGTCTGCTGTGTGACCTTAGGCAAGTCATTTGACTTCTCTGTGCTCGGTTACCTCATCTGAAAAATGTTGGGGTAGATACAAGCTAATCAGTTTGGTCACACTCCCTGTCCCACATGGTGTTCACAGATTTAATCCCCATTTTACAGATGAGGTAACTGAGGCACAGAGAAGTTAATTAACTTGCTCAAGGTCACAGAGCAGAGAAGTGGTGATGCTGGATTTAGAACCCAGGTCCTCTGACTCCCAGGACCATCCTCTATCTAATAGTTAATGCAAGACCCTAATCTGTCCTTGCCTTGATTTCTGCCACTGAGTTCTGAGGTTTGGAAGTGAAGTCTGGGGACTTGGAACAAGGCTGTTTTACTAGACTCCCTTTTTCCTTTTAAAATATTAATTGTAATCATATTTCTTGAATATGCAAGAGCTGATTATCAAGTATCCTTACTTCTGCTATTATGTCATGATGCAAATTTTAAGGTCATTTCACTATTGTCACCAACACAGGAGGAAAATAGGGGAGGGAAAATAAAGTGAAACAAAATTCAGTTAATTTATTTTCCAGTTCAATAGCTGTGGTTTGTGTGAAGGAGACTGAGTCTATGGACTAAATGACGTTTGTGCCTTTGAATTATTCTTGCTACCCTTGACAATCCTCGTCCCAGATTGAAAGTGGGATGAAAGTTTTGTTGCTAGGTGTCATCAGGAACAGTTTGTTTTTCTATTGCTTTTTCTGGAGTTGAACTAATTCAATCATATATGTGTATGTATATATTTTTTAAAAAGAGTATTTCTGCTGCAGCTTGCTGTCAAGTATATCAGCTTTCATAGCAATTTTTATTTTTTTCTACATACTGTTTTGAATCAGTAAGACCTATATTTAGCTGTTATTTAATAATATTACTGTATAGTTGGAATATTCTAGTGCATTGTACCATAAGAATATTGAATGTATATGAAGTATAAAATGCATTTTCTCCAGGATGAACTTCGTCTATAAATTATAGCCAGAAAAAAACCTCATTAAATGTCTCAGGTTTTATTAAACCTCTATAGTAAAACAGAATTAACCCACATTGAAAATAATTATGATTAAAGAAACGTACTACAAATGATGATGTTGAAGACCATGTTTTATTGCAAAATGTCAAAAGTAGTTTAAATCTAGTATCATTCCTAGATATTCTAAGAAAAGAGTTTGTCTCTTGACATTATGACCTTAAATTGATCATTATTTAGTACTCAATTATGTATATTTACAGTGGAATAATGCTGTCATTTAGTGTAATTTCAATTTAACGGATTCTCCTTTGGAAAGAGATGCATTTCAAAGCTGTCTGTCAAGCTTCAACAAGAGATGTTATCACTTTCAGGATGGTTATGTTTTGTGCAGCTTTAATGCTAACATTTTAATTTCCTTGTCCTACTGCTTATCTAATTTGAACTAATAATAAAGCCATTGCTACTGAGCCATACTTTTACTCGATTGCTATTAAAATTCCAGATTTCACTGTCTTGAGGTTAACTCCTTCCCAGCATAATAATAGTTCATTTGCACTATGTCATTCATAAGAGGAGGGAAAAATTATTCATGGTTAGATCCTTTTATTTCAATTGTGAAGAAAATAATATCCTATGCCAAAGTTTGCATTTTCCTCTGCCAAGGCAAATGTCTACGATTTGGACCAGTCTTTGGCTCCTTGTTCTTCAATTAATGTAGTAGTAGTGTTAGTCTTAATAACAACAGTTTTTATTAAGTATTTACTGTACATTTTTGTCATTTATTTATTTATTCATATTAATGTCCATCTCCCCCTCTAGACTGTAAGCTCGCTGTGAGCACGGAATGTGTCTGTTTATTCTTATATTGTACTCTCCCAAGGGCTTAGTACAATGCTTTGCATACAGTACACACTCACTAAGTTTAACTGAACTTACTGTGCATTGTACTGGGAAAGAAAATGCAGGTGGGAATTGATAATGATGGTATCTTTTATATACTTACATGTGCCAAGCACTGTCCCACATACTGGGGTAGATATAAGTTAATCAAATTGGGCACAATCCCAAATGAGGCTCACAGTCTAAGTAGGAAGGAGGACAGGTATTGGATCCCCATCTTACAGATGAGGAAACTGAGGCACAGGGAAGGTAAGTGACTTGACCAAGGCCTCAGAGCTGGCAGTGGGCAGAGCTGGGATTAGAAGCCAGGTCCTCTTACTCCCAGGCCTGTATTCTTTTCAATAGGGCATGGGCCCTGTTCCTTGGAGGGGCTCATCTAAAAATAGGAAGGGAGAGAGGGGGCTAGCAGCAGAAGCATAAGAAGAGATGACACAAAGCATTAAGACCATGAAGACAGACATTTATCAGTAGGGTGCCGGGGTTAGGAGAGCAGAAATTCAGGCTCCCCACGCATCAGAGTCTACAGTCTCACCCAGGGCCATGGTACACAAACAACCACCACAGTCTTCCTGAGATTCTGTGGAGGCAGCCCCATGCTGCTGCTCCTTTTCTCTATTCATTCAATCATACTTATTGAGTGCTTACTGTGTGAAGACCACTGTACTAAGCACTTGGAAAGTACAATTCGGCAACAAATAGAGACAATCCCTACCCACAATGGGCTCATCGAGGTTGTGTGAAGTAGGTTGGGATGGAGTTTCCTAAGTGACGTGGAGAAAAGCCTGTGCAGAATTCTGAATGAGCAGTATGGGGGTTGGTTAGAGGTGTATGCTGGGGCCCTAAGAGTTGCAATGGGACAGCAGACACCGGGTTCTAGGGTGTGGTCAGTGGTGGCCTAAATCCAAATGGGTGGTCCATGGTATTTAAGTCTTAAATTCTTTGGAAGTGCTTAAGAAATACCATAAAAAAGAAAAAAGGTGAATGGACTGAAGGGTAAATTCTGAAATCGGGGCAATGTTCAATTGCAATGTTAGAGGCCAGTATTGGAGAGCAATTCATTCATTCAATTGTATTTATTGAGCACTTATTGTGTGCAGAGCACTGTACTAAGCTCCTGGGGAGTACAAGTTGGCAACATATAGAGACAGTCCCTACCCAACAATGGGCTCACAGTCTAGAAGGGGGAGACAGGCAACAAAACATGTAGATAGGTGTCAAAATCGTCAGAACAAATAGAATTAAATAGCAACATATAGTGATGCTCCCTACCCAACAACGGGCTCACAGTCTAGAAGGAATGGAAACACAATGTTCTTTTAATCAGTTGATTTTAGAGAACTGGTGAGTGGCAGGTGGAATTTCCTTCTCATTTAACATGACATCAGGGGCCCCAATATTTCTCATCTGATGAAGTCTGATCTAGGCTGGAGATCTGAGAACTGTGGTGGTATGAAGGGCAGTCTCTGCACCGTTAGGGATTAGTTAGGAAAATGTTCTTCCCACTAAGCTCACATCCTTTCTTATCAATATCTCTGATCACTTTCAACATTTTTTCTAGTTGAATCTACTACCCCACCTGTTTCTTAAACTGAGTTAAAGACTTCATTCCCTTGTGGTATTTTGAAAATGTGACCTACTAAAATTTTTAAGTCAGTTTCCTCTAATGCTTTAGCTGGGCATTTATGTTTCTGCAGCTCCCTGTTATTGAGGGTGGGGGCAGGGAGTAATTGTAGTTTAACTGAAGCTTCAGGACCTAGTGAATAAAGTCCTCTGGGAGCCAGAGGACCTGGGTGTCCATATTCTGACACTTTCTTTCTCTGTGACCTTGGGTAAATCACTTAACTTTTCTGTGCCTCAGTTTCCTCATCTGTAAAATGGGGATTAAATACCTTTTATACCACTCTCTTAGATTGTGTGCCCCATGTGGGCCAGGGCTATATCCTATCTGATCATCTTGTATGTACCTCAATGCTCAGTACAGTGTTTAACACATAGTAAGTGCTTAAAAAACCCCATAAAAATCCTGATCTTTTGCAGCCAAGAGATTCTGCCATGTATGATGACATTCACTTAACAACTCAATACTAAACACTACATTAGGTGCTGCATTCTACCAGTAGCAGTGACATATATTGAAACCCTACTCAATGCAGGGCACTGCATTGGGTCCTTTGGAAATACAGTCAATCAGACAAACACTGGTATGTATTGATTGCCTACTGTATGCAGAGCACTTTGCTAAGCACTTGGGAGAATACAAGAGTACAATCCCTGCCCTAAAGAAGTTTACAGAAGCCCAAGAAACCTTCCTAGCTCACAAGGAGCTTATATTCTAGTAAGGAAGATAGACATAAATATTAGCAGGTAGTGGAATCGGAATAAGTAAAGTTAAATGTTCAGTCAAATATAGATATATTCATAAATGATGACCATAGTCAAAAATAAATACCCAAGTGCAAGAAATGCCTGAAGTGTTGATGAGATTCAGAACATTGATACATCAATATTGAGGAAGGCTGGTTGGAGGAAAACTCTGCTTAGACTATTGACTTCCATAGAGTTTTCCCCTCTTGTGGTTTGGCTAGGTTTAGCAATGCTTCTGTGATTTTTGTGTTTCAAAAATGTTGGAAAGATAGATCATGTCTATGCGTATTAACGGACTGTTTGGATTTCTAGCCATTTTAGGTACAAAGATTGGGTTTCTATGGCATCTTCAGAATTTTCCGATTACTGTATTAAGTCCTTGACTGCCCAAGTATTCTCCTATGATCTCATCCACATAAAATGAAATAGAATGCTACAGAGCTAACAGCTGCCTCACTGGGCTTTTGAATGTGTGTGCTGAGTGCATTCCAAACCACTGCTTCCAGCTTCCCTTTTCTCACACAAGGTGGCCCAGGAATTGCCTTTCTCCAGTTTGGAACAGAGACCATAATAATCAGGAGACCCAGATCCTAGGCCTAGGTCTGCTACATGCTTGCCTGCAAGCGACCTTGGGCAAGTCATTTAATTTCTCAATATCTGTTTCCTTGGCTGTAATATAGACATTAAATATCTAGTCTCCATGTTAGACTGTGAAGCCCATGTGGGACAGGGACTATGTCCAATCTGATTGTTTTATGTCAATCCAAGTGTTTGGCATAAGTAGATATTGAATACCATCAGCATTAAATTCCTCCTCCTATCTATTTCATTTTATGGTCTATCTTCCCCCCCACCTCCAAGACTATAATCTCTTTGAGGGAAGGAGTCACACATCTACTAATTCTGTTATGCTCTCACAAGCATGTATTACTTATGGGGACTCAAATAATACTGATTGATTGGGGTAGCGGTGAAGGGAATTGATATGTAAGAGAAAGTTGATGGAGTAACTTGAAACCAATGGTAAGGAGTTTTACAGTTTGATGCAGGTGGAGGTCCTTGAAGAAAGGAAATATGAGCCCCAAGTGATACTTTAGGAAGATGGTCCATGTAGCTGGGTGATGTACAGACACTGAAGCGGGAAGAGGCTGGAGATGGGGAGACCAGTAAGGAGGCTGTGACAATAGTCTAAACATGATACTACCTTCCCTTCATGGCCAAACTGAGGTCCTCAACATCACCTTCCCTACTGAACTCACCTCGCTTGCTCCCCTATCCCTTCTTTGATCTCATATCACTAACCCACACCTCTGATGACCTCCACAATCTGCTTCCTTTGCTCCTGTGCTTGAGCCACAGAGAGCTGCTGCCGGAAATCTAGATATCAGGTCTACTTTGTCCATCTAAGGTTTATCCTTGCATGCTTTAACTCTGCCCTCTCCTAAACCAGACAAAATTATTTCTACATCCTTAATGATACCCATCTGTACCCCCAGCCCACCTCCCCCCATCTCTTGACCCTAATGATCTGGCCACCTACTTTATTGAGAAAACTAAAACTATCAGATGTGATCTCCCTAAGATGTTCTCTGCTCCTCTCCAGTCCCTCCCTTCTCTTTCTCCTTCAATTCTCCCATCTTTCCCAGCAGTATCTCAAGAGGAGATTTCCAGCCTTCTCTCAAAATCCACCCTCTCCACCTGCACAACTGACCTCATCCCTTAGCACTTAATCAGAACACTTTCCCCCTCCCTGATTACCATTTTCAATTGTTCACTTTCCAATGACTTCTTCCCCACTACTTTCAAACATGGTCATTTCTCCACTATCCTAAATAAAAACCCTTCTCTTGACCCCAAGGCTCCCTCCAGTTATCACCCCATCTCCCTCCTACCATTCTTCTGAAAACTCCTAGAGTGAGGTGTCTACAACTGCTAACTTATGTTCCTCTCCTCCAGTTCTCTCCTTGACCCCCTCCAATCTGGCTTCTGTCCCTTTCACTCCACAGAAACAGCTCTCTCAAAGGACACAAATGATCTCCTTCCCAAATCCAAGGGCCTCTACTCCATCCTAATCCTCTTCGACCTCTCAGCTGCCATTGGCAATGTCTACCACTTCTACAAAAAATGTTAAGGCCATGTGTCCCCACTCTTCAAGAACCTCCAGTGGTTGTCCATCCACGTCAGCATCAAACCGAAACTCCCTACCATGGGCTTTAAAGCACTCAATCATCTTGCTCTCTCCTACTCACCTTGCTACTCTCCTACTACAACCCAGCCTGCACACTTTGCTGTTCTAATGCCAGCTTACCCACTGTACCTTGATCTCTATATCACTGACGTCCTCTCTCACACATCCTGCTTCTGGCTGGAATGCCCTCCCTCTTCATATCCAATAGACACTTATTTTTCCCACCTTCAAAGCCTTATTGAAAGCACATCTCCTCCAAGAAGCCTTCCCTGGCTAAGCCCTCATTTCTTCTTCTCCCACTCCCTTCTGTGTTTACGCTGATTAATTCCCTTTATTCACCCCTCTTTCAGCTCCATAACACTTATGTAAGTATCATTTCTTTTTATGATTATCCATCTGCCCCTCTAGATTCACTGTGGGCAGGGAATATTTCTACCAACTCTGTTATATTGTTCTATTGTACTATTCCATGTCCTTAATATAGTGCTGGGCACACAGAGTTCAATAACTATGATTGACTCGATGATATGAAAAAAACTTGGAGCAATGTGGTAGTTTTTTGGGTTGAAGTGAATGGGGCAGATCTGGGATATGTGATGGAGTGAATTGGCAGGATTGGGCAGTTGGATGAATGTGAGAGCTGAAAGACAGAGAGGAGTTGAGGAGATAACAAAAAAAAGCACTAGCCGAAGATACAGGGCTAAATATATGGATTAAAGATCTACCTAGAAGCTGATATGGCCTCACTTAGCACTTTTATTCTCTAGGTGAAGTGAGAATGCATGGCAATCTTTATTTCAGTTGTGAATATAGAAAAATCATAACTATTGTTGTGGAAATTTGATTCTTTGTTAATGATCCTGTCTTTGAGTGAAGCTATGCCAAGGTGGAGGAAAAAAATTGTGCATCTTGCTCCAGTCGAATAGTTTTGAAATCCATCTTGTGTCTGACAGGATTAATGTTTTTAGAATTTATGTTCAGTTCAGAAAAAATGGAGAAATTAGGGATGTCAGGTGTGATAATGGAACTCTGAGGTGTTTGAATCTGTTGGATTCTTTCCAACAAAACACACTTTCTCTCCTTTATCTAAGCTGTATACATCTGATGCCCAGGGAAATAAATAAACCTTCTTCTCTTTATGTTCCAGAGTGCAATATCTCACAATGATCAAATCTCTCAACATTTCTGAATCTCATAGTGCAACTGTTGGTTTAAATCTGTTATTTATGGTAGTTTTGGTGTATTTGGGGGGAATTTAGATGAACTTCAGTTCTAGTATTGTTTTTCTGATTGAGATTGCAAGAAAATTATTTCCTTTCGGGGGAAAGTAGTGTTTCTTCATGATTAATGAATGTCACAGAGTTGAAAAATATCCCTTTCCCTGCAGTATGGATAGGAGTGTAATCTACTGGTCAGATTGGGAAAAGCATTTGTGAGTTAGGTCTGTCATAGACTTCCTTTATCGTCTTTGGGAGTAGCATTTATCTCTACTCTAAAATGCTGGGAAAAGTATTACTTGTAAGTGTGGAGATTCCTGAATGAACAGAGTTAATTAATAATTTATAATTGACTTGTTGGGCCATTAAGTAGGGTCTTTATTTTTAAGTTTGGAATACATTTTTCTTATGAATTTTATTATCCCAAGCAGCCTAAGTGCTTTTACATATTCCACTAGAAAGTTACTTTTTTCCATTTCAAAAAGCTAAATTACAGAAAAGCTTGAAAAATTCAACCCCAAACCATCCCTCACTTAAAAAAAAACTTGCAATAAATTGCTAACCAAGTAATCTTTCAACAATTTAAAATCATGTAGGTGACTTATTAGAAATTCTAAATTTGTTGTCGCATTTTAGTTACATTCACACCCCTGTCATGGATCTTCCATGGCTAGAAAAATATAGAAGTAGTAAATCAACGCTTTGGTTAATCATCCACATCCAGTGGTATTCACTTTGTTCTGCCAATCACAGTGGTTTCTTTGGGCCCTTCTACTATATATTTGCAATATTTATTTTTATGGGGCTTCCAACAACATAATGTGTTCCCTATCAATTAGTTTCTCTCAGGAGAGGCGAACAGTTTACAGTAGGTAGAGTAATTCTTTTAGCGCCTGCAGTCTAATGACTTTATTAACCCACAGTTTGTATCCTAAAACTATACAATATGCCTTTTAACATCCCTTTGGCAACCCTGGATGTGCAGTTGCATTTTATGGGACTAGACATTGTTATTTTTGATCATTTCCAGCTGAAATTGTGTTTATAAATTGAGTCCTGGAGTCCTGAATTTTTCCATCATTCTAAGGGATAGAAACTGGATTTCTGTGTTTATTATTATTAAGATTATCATGAAAATATTAGTGGTATTTGTTAAGCGCTTACTATGATCCAAAAACTGTACTAAGGGCTGGGGTAGATACACAGTCCCTATCCCATATGGGGCTCACAGTCTAGCAGGTAGGAAGATGAGATATTTTATCCCCATTTTACAGATAAGCAGACTGAGACACAGAGAAATTAAACGACTTGCCCAAGGTCATACAGCCGGGAAGTGATAGAGGTTGGTTTAGAGTCCAGCTCTTCTGACTTCCAGCCAATGCTCTTTCCACTTGGTCCCACTGCCTCTCCAATTCTCTGTCTAATACTCTCAATTTGGTCTCTTGCCTTGATTAAGAGCCTCTATCATCTGTTCTTCTGGGAAACTTTGGGGAGACCATTCAGGCTGTGGAGATGGAAATAAACTTCTTTTAACCATTGGCCCAAGGGCTCAGTGCCAAAAATAAATCATGGTAGACTTAAAGGAAAACAAACTACAGTCTATAAGAATTCAAATGTGTGCCTCATCTTCTTTCTAGTACTTTTGTGTTTGTCATTTTATCTATGCAAATGCAGAATGGAGAAAACCTGACTGGGCCAACAAATAGTAGGAAAATGACCCAGGGGCCATAGATGATCACAAACCGGCCCTCCTTGAGGGCAGGAATTGTACTCTATTATACTCCCAAGGGTTTAGCAGAGTGTTCTGGTATATAATAATCTACCAATAAATAGTTCAGCTATTTGATATCATTATTAAAAAACAGATATGATGCTACATTGTATTAATAGGATAAGGTCTTATAAAACCCGGAAGTATTCCTTCAACTGTAATCTATATCAGAAGATTGAAGGTTTGTCTTCCTTCGTGGTTCATTCATTCAATCGTATTTATTGAGCACTTACTGTGTGCAGAGCACTGTACTAAGCGCTTGGGAAGTACAAGTTGGCAACATATAGTGATGGTCCCTACCCAACAGTGGGCTCACAGTCTAGAAGGGGGAGACAGAGAACAAAACAAAACATATTAACAAAATAAAATAAAGGGAAAAAATATGTACAAATAAAATAGAGTAATAAATACATACAAACATATATACAGGTGCTGTGGGGAGGGGAAGAAGGTAATGCGGGAGGGATGGAGAGGGGGAAGGAGGGGGAGAGGAAGGAGGGGGCTCAGTCTGGGAAGGCCTCCTGGAGGAGGTGAGCTCTCAGTAGGGCCTTGAAGGGAGGAAGAGAGCTAGCTTGGTGGATGGACAGAGGGAGGGCATTCCAGACCCGGGGGTTGACGTGGGGCAGGGGTCGATGGTGGGATAGGCAAGAACGAGGCACAGTGAGGAGATTAGTGGCAGAGGAGCGGAAGGTGCGGGCTGGCCTGGAGAAGGAGAGAAGGGAGATGAGGTAGGAGGGGGCGAGGTGATGGACAGCCTTGAAGCCGAGGGTGAGGAGTTTCTGCCTGATGCGTAGGTTGATTGGTAGCCACTGGAGATTTTTGAGGAGGGGAGTAACATGCCCAGAGCGTTTCTGGACAAAGACAATCCGGGCAGCGATGTGAAGTATGGATTGAAGAGGGGAGAGACAGGAGGATGGGAGATTGGAGAGGAAGCTGATACAGTAATCCTGACGAGATAGGATGAGAGCTTGAATGAGCAGGGTAGCAGTTTGGATGAAGAGAAAAAGGCGGATCTTGGCAATGTTGCGGAGGTGAGACCGGCAGTTTTTGGTGACGGCTTGGATGTGAGGGGTGAACGAGAGAGTGGAGTCGAGGATGACACAAAGGTTGTGGGCTTGTGAGACAGGAAGGATGGTAGTGCCGTCAACAGTGATGGGAAAGTCAGGGAGAGGGCAGGGTTTGGGAGGGAAGACAAGGAGTTCAGTTCAGTCTTGGACATGGTTGCTTTCTTCCCCCTCTAGATGGTAAATTTGTTTCAAGCAGGGAATGGGAATGTGTCTGTGTTATATTGTACTCTCCCAAGTACTTTAGTACAGTGCTCTGCATACAGTAAGCACTCAATACGTGGAATTGACTGTTTAGTTAGATCCTGCTATGACTTTCTTTCCAATTCGGATTATTTAGTTTTGTTTTTTTTAAAGAATATGGATTAACTGGAGAGGATCTAAAGTAGAGTGACAAAAGTGATTAAAAAGATGGGAAACATATTGCATTAGGAAAGATTGAAGTAGTTTAGGTGCTCGAGTGGGCAGGGAATGTCTCTGTTATGTTGTACTCTCCCAAGCACTTTGTACAGTGCCCTGCATACAGTAAGTGCTCAACAAATGCTGTTGATTGATTGTTTAGTTGGGGGAACTGTTGACTGTGGAACAATGGAACTCTGGAAATGTGAAGCTTTTTTTGGTCATTTTAAGGATAGTGCTGAGGAGTATTTCTTCACATGCAGAGAGGACCAGACAATAAGAAATAGGTTTAAATTGCAGCTGGAGTTATTTGGCCCTAGGAAAGAACATCTTGGCTGTAAAAGTGATAAATTCTGGATCAGGTTACGGAGGAAGGTTGTGGAGTCTTGATTCTTGGGTATCTTCAAAAGAAAAACTAGCCAGCTATCTTTCCAGGATAATTTAGTTATTCTTCTTCCTGGATGAGGCGCTGTATGAGATCATTTATCTGAGGTCTCTTCCTGCCCCCGAATACCCAAATTGGCCCATATTTTGCTTCTTATCTTCCTGTGCTCAAACTGCAAACCACGCTGAAATGTCCTGAATATTGCCTTTAGCCTTGCTATAGCCTGATGTATTTAAAACAAAGTCTCTGAATTTTGAGGTATTAAGAAGCAGTTGGGGTCAAGTCACATGTGAGTGTTTTTCTACCCAGGTATAAAATACATCTCGGAAACCCTAAAAACTTTAATGTGTTTTTGGCAGATTGATATTTGTATTCTCTAAGCAAAATGATATGAGAAACAGAAACAAAGGAGATGATTGGCAGGAGGTGAGGTAGACATGGTTAATCTGGCCAAGGTTAATGTAACTCCTTCAGGCACGAAGGATTTTTGCAGTTGGATGACCTTCGAAAACTGTCAGCTGAAAGGAAATACTTCTCTCTTTTCCACAATCAGAATTCCACTGAGGTGCTTCAGAGTACAAAATACATTGCATTGCGCAGGTCATATGTTCAACAAATGCTGTTGATTGAGAGCAACTAATTCCCTAAAGTGTTCAGTACCAGCTCATAAGTCTACCAAGTCTGCTGTATTGTACTCGTTCAAGTGCTTAGTACAGTGCTCTGCACACTGTAAGTGCTCAATAAATGCCATTGATTGATTGAGTAAGAGGGAGAATTAGGGAATCCTGACCTGTCCAAGCTTCCTTCAGTTGGTCCAAATGTAATAATAATAATAAATGGTAGAAGCAAAATAGACTGTGAGCCCATTGTCTAGACTGTGAGCCCATTGTTCAGTAGGGACTGTCTCTATATGGTGCCAACCTATACTTCCCAAGCACTTAGTCCAGTGCTCTGCACACAGTAAGTGCTCAATAAATACGATTGAATGAAGGAATGAATATTTAAGTGCTTACTAAGTACAAGGCATCGTACTAAATGCTGGGGGAATACAAGCAAATTGGGTTGGACCCAGTCCCTGTCCCACATGGGGTTCACAGTCTTAATCCCCATTTTACAGGTGAAGCACCTGAGGCACAGAGAAGTGAAGTGACTTGCCCAAAGTCACACAGCAGACAAGCAGCGGAGCAAGTATTATAACTCAGACCCTTCCGACTCCCAGGCCTGTGCTCTATTCACTAGACCATGCTGCTTGTGTATTGAGCCTGTATAGGGTATCTGGCATCATTTAATGGCCAATAGGATGGGAAGTTTCAGAACCTAGAGAAGAAAGAAGCCTTGCCCCTGAGGACAAAAGAAGATAAATACAATTAAATAGATATACAAAAGAGAAAGAAGCCTTGCCCCTGAGGACAAAAGAAGATAAATACAATTAAATAGATATACAAAAGAAACTGAATTATTACAGAGACATCAGACAACTATTGGGCAAATGTTTGTTCTAGAAGGAAACAAATGTAGACTCTACTATTTTTTCCCCAGGTTTTCCTGGCAGCTCCACACTGAGTATTTGGACCTTCCCCTGCCTAAAATGCATTTTAATATCTGTTTCCTCCATTCTACTATGCTCCTTGAGGGCAGGGGTCATGTCGAGTTGCTCTCCAGGAACTTAGTACAGTGCTCTGAACAAAATGAATCCACAATAAATACCTTTGATTGATGGATTGATCTCAGTTTCACTGAGGCTCAAAGGTGAGGTAAAGAAAGTTTTGCTTATTCATTCATTTATTCAATTGTATTTATTGAGCACTTACTGTGAGCAGAGCACTGTATTAAGCACTTGGAAAGTACAATTCAGCAACAGAGACATTCCCTACCCAGTAATGGGCTCACAGTCTAGAAGAAGGGAGACGGACATCAAAACAAGTAAGCATTCATCAATAGCATCAATATAAATAGAATTATAGATATATATGCATCATTAATAAAATAGAACAATAAATATGTACATAATAATAAAAATGATGGCATTTGTTAAGGGCTTACTATGTGCCAAGCACTGTTCTAAGCACTGGGGAGATACAAGGTAATCACGTTGTCCCACATGGGGCTCACAGTCTTAATCCCCATTTTACAGATGAAATAACTGAGGCACAGAGAGGTTAAGTGACTTGCCCAAAGTCACACAACTGACAAGTGGTGGGGCTGGGATTAGAACCCATGACTTCTGACTCCCAAGCCTGGGCTCTTTCCACTGAGCCATGCTGCTTCTCGATATTCATATACTTACATATACATACATTCTGTATACATATATACACACAAGTGTTGTGTGCCGGGGAGTGCGGGCAATGGGGAGGGGAGGATGAGCAGAGGAAAATGGGGGCTTAGTCTGGGAAGGCCACCTGGAGGAGATGAGCTTTCAGTAGGGCATTCAAGGGGGTGACATTTGCTAGTTTGGCAGATGCGATGAGGGAGAGCATTCCAGGCCAGAGATAGGGCGTGGGCTGAGGGTTGATGGTGGGATAGGTGAGAATGAGGCACAGTGAGAAGGTTAGCACCAGAGGAGCGGAGTGTGCGGGCTGGGCTTTTAGAAGGAGAGAAGAGAGGTGAGGTAGGAGGTGATGGAGAGCTTTGAAGCCACTAGTGAAGAGTTTTTGCTTGACATGGAGGTTGATAGGCAACCAGTGGAGATTGAGCGGGCTGGCATACCCTGAGCATTTCTTTAGAAAGATAATCAGGGCAGCAGAGTGAAGTATAGACTGAAGTGGGGAGAAACAGGAGGTTCAGAGATCAGGTAGGATGTTGATGCAGTAATCCAGTCGGGATATGATGAGTGATTGTACTAACAAGGTAACAGTTTGGATGGAGAGGAAAGGGCAGATCTTGGTGAGATTGTGAAGGTGAGACCAGCAGGTTTTGGTGACAGATTGGATATGTGGGGTGAATGAGAGAGCAGAGTCAAGTATGACACCAAGGTTGCGGGCTTGTGAGACGGGCAAGATGGTAGTGCCGTTCACAGGGACGGGAAAATTCAGGGAGAGGACAGGGTTTGGGAGGGAAGATAAGGAGTTCAGTCTTGGACATATTGAGTTTTAGGTGGTGGGCGGACATCCAGGTGGAGATGTCCTGAAGGCAGGAGGAGATGCTAGCCTTGAGGGAGGGAGAGAGAACAGGGGAGGAGATGTAGATTTGGGTATCATCTGTGTGGAGATGATAGTTGAAGCCGTGGGAGCAAATGAGTTCACCAAGGGAGTGAGTATAGATGGAGAACCAAAGGGGACCAAGAACTGACCTATGAGGAACCCCTAGCCCTGGGGTGATTGTGATATTATGGAAAGTAGGCAAGATGTGGTGGTCAGTGGCAGTCAAGTAGAAGGCTTCCTTCTCAACCTGGCAGTGGCAAGAGACACTTTATATCCCATTCCTTATGAACTGGTGAAGGAAACAGGTTCTTTTAAGCACACATGATGTCTACCAGCTGGGCATTTCCAATATTCCCAAAATCTTCAAAAGGGAATTGATTCTATGACCTGTAACATCTAGGTGGTTTTCTGTGATTGACAAACCAGCCAGTGGGCTGAAATTCTGAACTTGGTCAAGTTCTAGTAAATAGTCATTTTCACTGTGAAATGGAGTGTCCCATTCAAATATGACATATGAAGTGGGCTAACTACAGCAGTATGAAGCTCATTGTGGGCAAGAAACAGGTCTACCAACTCTATACTCTCATGGTGAAGTGGATAGAACACAGGTTTGGAAGTCATGGGTTCTAATCCCAGCCCCGCCACCTGTCTGCTGTGTGACCTTAGTCAAGTCACTTCACTTCTCTGGGCTTTATTTACCTCATCTGTAAAATGGGGATTGAGACTGTGAGCCGCACATGGGGCAGGGACTGTGTTCAACCTGTTTGCTTGTATCCAACCTTGAGCTTAATACAGTGCCTGGCACCTAGTAAATGCTTAACAAATACCATAATTATAACTACATATGCTTAGTACAGTGCTCTGTACACAGTAGGCACTCAATAAATACCAGTGATTGATCGATTCTTATTTACAACACTCTGAACCTCTCACCCCAACAAGCTGTTACTCGATGTATTGTTGCGCACAGAGGGGTTGAATGAGAGAGCTTTTCTGATCACAGTCCTCCACATGAATGGAAGAATAAAGCAAGCCCTTATGCTCCTGTTACTGGGGTTACCCCTACTCTGAACAAGAATGCTTGTGCAATTAGTCGACCTGGAATACTCTTTCTCTTATGAAGAGGCAGCAGCACCCAGGGTCTTGGAATACCAGGAAGGGCAGAGTGAGCAGAATCCTTATTTAGAGGCCTCATTTAGGAGTTATAAAATAAAGCCTCCCTTCTCCTTCACATCACTGCTCTTCCCCTCTTCGAGATTACATGTCCTCTGGGAGACCTTCCCTCATTCATCTCTCAGCTCTCCACTGTGCCTCTACCTCCCAGCTGCCACTTCAACATTTAATGCATCCTCTATGTACTTGAGTCCACATCCCCTAAACTCTGGGATAACCCCTCCCCACAGCATTCCCTCCCGGCCATAGCACAGATCCTTAAATTCTTCTGTTTCCCTCTACCTAAGACTTATTTTAGTGTCTGTCTCCCCTATCCTTCATTCCTTCCTCTCCTTTCTCCCTCCCTCCCTCCCTCCTTTTCCCTCTCCTCATATGAACATGCCCAACATAGTGTGTTTCCCAGAAGACACAACCCAGAAAATACACAGCCAACATTCTGCCTCTTCTCCTCATCATGGAGCCTGGTCTTTGTTTTATTCCTGTAATCCATGAACAGAAGTCTAAATTTTATACGAAATAAGACAAAAGGGACATGACACTGGAGGCAAGTGGTTTGTCTTGTGATTAATGGTCCCCTGCCATTCTTCTGTTGGAATGCATGGAGTTTGGAAGGAGGGAGTTATATGAAACTTGGAGATCAGCCCAGACAGAAGCTGTTTGTTTCTAACCGGTATATGTCTGCTTTAGCTTTTTGAGAACTGCTTCTATGAATCCCTCTGGGAATATAAAGATGAATATGTACAATTGCTACTTTTTGTTCAGTCGGTGCTGCCACAAAGCATGCATTCACTACCATTTTAAAAGCACCATGCTTAAGGAATTAGGAAAAAGTTCTCTGAGAACATGCAGCCCATTTGGACATAATGTGCTGTGGTGTCAGAGGGAATAATTTGTATGTGTATGTATGGTACCTAAACAATTGAGTCCTATGGCACAAATTGTCCTTAATGCAGGGCTTTTAAAGAATTCCACTTCCACAGTCTAGAAAAACTGGATTCTTTTTTAGCTTTGGCAAGCTGATCATCTTGAGTGATTTCAGAACCTGGGAGGGTGATGATACTGAAAGGTGGAAAAAAGTCATCATATCTCTTGAGATTGAAAAGCTAATAATAATAATCTTTGTGGCAATGCTTAAGTGCTTACTATGTGCCAAGCATTGCACAAAATTCTAGAGTAGGTACAGTACAATCACACCGTCCTTTTCCCTCTAGGGCTCACAGACGAAGGGGATGGGAGAACAGATCTTTAATCCCCATTGTAAAGATGAAGAAATCAATGCTATTTATTGAGCGTCTACTACATGCAGAGTACTGGTCTAAAAGCTTATGAGAGTACAATACAAATACAAATCGAGGCACAAAGAAGTCAAGTGACTTGCCCAAGGTAACACAGCAGGCAAGAGGTAGAGCCAAGGTTAGATTGCAGATCTCCTGACTTCCAGTTCTCTTTTCTTTCTACTAGGCCATGTGGCATTATCTGTGGGCCAAACATCCATTCACAGTTACGAACCTTATTTTCTACCTCCTAAATAAGAGAAAATTACTATGATACATCATCACTGTTTTGCAGCCTTTACTGGCCACAGTGATGTCACATGCAGAACAAGCTAAAAAGCTCACAGAACCAATGTCTGTTAACCCTGCTACACTGTATGGTCCTTGAAAACAGGAATTGTCCTCTTCTGTAGTTGTGACCTGCACAGACTGTACACTAAGTAAATTCCATTGATTGATTGTTGGCAAGGAAAGAGCTGAAGAGAAGTTGCGTGGTCTAGAGGACAAAGCATGTTCTTGGGAGCCACAAGATCTGGGTTCTCATTCCAACTCTGCCACTTGCCTGCTGTGTGTTCTTGGGCCAGTCAATTAACTTCTCTGGATCTTAGTTTTCTTAACTGCAAAATTCATTCATCATTCAATCATATTTATTGAGCACTTACTGTGTTAAGAGCACTGTACTAAGTGCTTGGGAAGTATAAGTTGGCAACATCACAGTCCCTACCCAACAACAGGCTCACAGTCTAGAAGGGGGAGACAGACAACAAAATGGGTTTTAATAGCTGTTCTCTCACCAACTTAGGCTGTGAGCCCCATATGGGGCAAGAACCGGGTCTGACCTGACCAACAAGTACTTACCAAAGTGCTTAGAATAGTGCTTCACATATATTAAGCACTTCCCAAATACCATAAAAACAGGAGATGCAGAGGGATGCACTGACTGACACCAAAGAACTTTAGCTCATTGCTGCTTACTACTGAAACATGCAAATGAATCCTCCCTCATCACAGATAAAATGACGATCAAAGTTATCAGTACAGTGAGTTCTATCAATCAAATGCTGCAATAAGGAAAATTCACACTTTATGACCCACCCCATGTCTGACATAGCCATTCACACAGTTGTTTTTTCCAACACACTATCATGTTATGTCCAGTTAGAAGTGCATTGTTAGAAGGTTGTGCCTTGATTCTGCTTTTGCATTCTCCTCATATTGTCTAGCAAAACAGATATCATGGCAGAACTATTTTTTGAGGGCCTAATAGGTGCAGATACTGTACTAGGTGTTTGGGAGAATTCAATAGATATAAAGTAGAGCCCCTGTCCTGAAGAACTTAGAATCTAAAGAGGTAAGGAAACAGACATAGATAGTAATGGGAATGAAATAAAACATGTAGGTAAACTTAGTAACAATAAAAGTAAGCCACTAAAAAACCCAATAAACTGAAAAGTGGTATGAATGCACCCATATTATGTTTAAGTGTCTGGAAGCCAGAAGGACTTGGGTTCTAATCCCAGCTCTGCCACATTTCTGCTATGTGACCTTGGGCAAGTCATTTAACTTCTCTGTGCTTGCTACCTCATCTATAAAATGGGGATTAAGACTGCTTACCCCATGTGGGACAGGGACTGCGATCAATCCCATTTGCTTGTATCCTCCCTGGAGTTTAGTACAGTGCCTGGAACACAGTACATGCTTTAACAAATACCATTATTATTATGTGTTAAGAGCAATTAATAGAATGATCTGATGGAGGAGGTGGGGATTAGTCAGGGAATGGCTCCTGGAGAAAGAGTTTTTTTATTTTTTAAGAAGGGCTTTGAAGATGGGAAGGGATATTATAGGAAGGAGGGATTTCCATTAAAGTGGATGAACTTACACAATGGGACAGAGAAAGGACAGTCAAGAGCAAAGAATGGCTAGGAGGGAAGTGTTTGAGGTATGGTGGGTTGGGAGAAAAGAGCAAAAAAAGCACAAAGGGGTGAGCTGATGGAGGGCTTTTGAGTCCACTTTCAGACTCTCACTGCCACATCTCCCAACGGTCAGACTGTCACTGTTAATCACTATGGCTGGACATCAGTAAGCACACTGAGTCCCAGAGGTGTCACCACCCCAGAGTTATTCAAGAAAAACCAGGACACTGGCTAATTTGCTATTTTGCTTCCTCTACAGAAGGGACAATGTTAATCTTCCGTCATTCTGTGGGCCCAGTGTTATTATGTCAGACAGGTGCATTTTTGTGGGAGAAGACCTAATCCTTATTCTCTCATTGAAGAAATGATGTTGCAAGTCATGCACTCCTGCTCCCTAATGGTCAGGACTTGGTTGATTGAGCCTATCAGCATGTTGACGATAGCTTGAGAAACAAATGTGGAATCAGTCTAATCTCTTTCTAGGTTAGGTGGCATAAATCATTCAGGAGGTTTAAAAATGCATTAGGCTGCTGAACAAAGCCCCTAAATCCTGGACCCAGTCACATCATGGAAAAGCAATCTTCTTACACCTACATTTTTGACACTAATTGCCTTTCCTATTTTACATGGAGCAAGACAATGAGCCATGCATGTGTGTGTGTGTCGGGTGAGAGTGGAGGGATCGCTCATTACTTTGTGACTGTTTTCTGAGAAACAGTGTGGCTTAGTGGAAAGATCACAGGCCTGGGGGTCAGGAAGCCAGCATTCTAATCCCAACTCTATCTCTTGACTGTTGGGTGACTTTGGGCAAATGACTAATCACCTCTGCTCCCCATTCACTTTAACTGCAAAATCAGGATTCCATACCTGTTGTCCCGTCCCCTTATATCACTACGGGACAGACACTGTGTGAAATCTGATTGTCTAGTATCCACCCGAGGGCTTAGTACTGTGCTTGGCACATAAGTGCTTAACAAATACCACAGTTATTATCTTCTAATGGGAAGAATTTTCTTTGAAGCTTGCTTTTGCCAATCTCTTTTGTCCTACAGCTTAATTCCATTGCCTTCCCATTTATAATAATAATAATAATAATAATGGCATTTATTAAGCACTTACTATGTGCAAAGCACTGTTCTAAGCATTTTTGCTGTTGGTATTTGTTAAGTGCTTACTGTGTGCAAAGCACTGTTCTAAGCGCTGGGGTAGATACAAGGTAATCAGGTTGTCCCACGAGGGGCTCACAGTCTTCATCCCCATTTTACAGATGAGGGAACTGAGGCCCAGAGAAGTGAAGTGACTTGCCCAAAGTCACACAGCTGACAAGTGGCGGAGCTGGGATTTGAACCCACGACCTCTGACTCCAAAGCCCGTGCTCTTTCCACTGAGCCATGCTACTTTCTTACCTCTTTCTGATCATGCCTGATTATAAGCACAGCGTCCCTCAGAAATGTTTACCATCCAATAAAATGAGAGTTAAATAGTAATTGAGCAATGAATATAACTTTCCACAATGGCTCCTGAAATCAAAAATTATTCAACAACTGCTGTTACCTTAAATCTCAGCCCACGGCTTTCCCCTGTGTTTATTACACAGCAAATGGAGCTGGGATTGGCCAGCCTGCCTTTTGCCATCTAATACACTCATATTAGTGTTTTTGGAAGAAATGCTTCCATTGGCTTCCATGATATAAAGTACCATCCAGTGAGCAAATCTTAGTAACCCTGCCGGTGTCTGTGCTTTATTGGGCAATAGATTAACCCAGCACACTGCCAAGAAAAGAGGTAAAGGAATAGGACAGTCAACACATATTTAACAAGGGAAATGGCTTTCTTTCTCAGTAGCATTGTTAGTATGATTAACTCTGAATTGTGTGTCATCTTGGAGAGAAAGCACGATTTAAATACATTGTTAAAGATCATTATGGTTTTATCACCATCATGCCTGCCAGAATATTGGATCAAATATTTGTTTAGCAGGGTCATCATCATCATCAATCATATTTATTGAGCACTTACTGTGTGCAGAGCACTGTACTAAGTGCTTGGGAAGTACAAGTTGGCAACATATAGAGACAGTCCCTACCCAACAGTGGGCTCACAGTCCCGAGCTCAACTACCAGTGAGTTCCTTGAGCGACCTGTCCACTCGATCCTCTCGTAATGCATGTTTTTATTAGGTGTTTTGGTTACAAAATTGTTAGGGAATTATGGAATGTTCTTCTGGAAACACCTCTCTCTGAAGAGAATGTGATTTGATGTTCAGTTAAGATTTCTCACAGCAGTATGACACTAAATAATGATAATGATAAGTGCTTAATAATAATAGCTTATTAATAAGCACTGTATTCAGCACTGGGTTACTTACAACACATTTGGAAGATAATAATTTTGGTGTTTGTTAAACACTTACTATGTGCAAGGCATTGTACTAAGTGTTGATGTGCGTGCAAGGTAATCGTTCAATTATATTTATTGAGCACTCACTGTGTGCAAAGCATTGTACCAAGTGCTTAAGAGAGTACAGTGTAACAATAAGCAGACAAATTCTCTGCCCAAAATAAGCTTACAATCTAGAGGGGGAGATAGACATTAACATGAATAAAAAGATAAATTATGGATATGTACATAAGTGCTGTGCACTGCAAAAGGAAGTAGGAGAAGAGGAATTGAAGGCTTAGTCAGGGAAGGAGGAGGCGATGTGTAATAGGTCTGGAGACAGTCCTTGTCCAACATGGGGTTTATTATAGTCTTCCATCCCCATTTTACATATGAGGTCATTGAGGCACAGAGAAGTGACCTGCCCAAGATCACACAGCAGATAAGTGGTGGAACAGGGATTAGAACTCAGATCCTTCCAACCCCTAGGCCCAGGCTCTTTCCACTAGGCCATGCTGCTTCTCAGATCAGATACAGTCCCTGTCCCACACGGGGCTCTATGGAGGGGGCAGAAAAGGTAGTGAATTCCCATGGATTATGTCTACCAACTGTGTTATACTCTCTTGAGTGCTTAATACAGTTCTCTACTGATGGTAAGCACTCACTAAGTACCATGGGTTGATTAATTGATTTTACAGATGAAGAAGCTGAGGCCCATAAAAGGTAAATCCCTTGCCCACAGTCACACAGCAGGCAAGTGAAAATAATGATGATGGCATTTGTTAAGCACTTACTATGTGCAAAGCACTGTTCTAAGCACTGGGGTGGTACAAGGTGATCAGGTTGTCCCACGTGGGGCTCACAGTCTTAATCCCCATTTTATAGATGAGGTAACTGAGGCTCAGAGAAGTTAAATGACTTGCCCAAGGCCAAACAGCTGACATGTGGCGGAGTTGGAATTAGAACCCATGACCTCTGACTCCTGAGCCTGTGCTCTTTCCATTGAGCCACACTGCTGGGATTAGAACTCAGGTCTTCTAACTCCCATGTCTGTGCCCTTTCCACTAAACCATGCTGCTAAAGATCTTTAAAGAAAGTGTTCCTCTCTTCTGGGATCTAGATATCACCGCATTACCTCAGGGTAAAAGACAAAAGACAAACCAGAAATTCCCTCAGGAGCTGCTGTGCTTTGGGAGCCCTCCTCAGAAGCAGCATGGCTCAATGGAAAGAGAGCCTGGGCTTGGGGGTCAGAGGTCATGGGATCTAATCCCGGCTCAGCCACATGTCAGCTGTGTGACCTTGGGCAAGTCACTTAACTTCTCTAAGCCTCAGTTACCTCATCTTTAAAATGAGGATTAAGACTGTGAGCCCAACACGGGACAACCTGATCACCTTGTATCCCACCAGCGCTTAGAACAGTGCTTTGCAGATAGTAAGTGCTTAACAAATGCCATCATTATTATTATTATTATTTATGGTCCCCAGAGCTCACCACCAACTTCTCCATAATGGAGTTTCTGAGGCTGCCACTGCCTGGATAGGAGAGGACAATTCCTGCAGCCATGCTCTGGGCAGTGCCAGGCAGGGCAGTTCCTGTATCCATGTTCTAGGCAGGACAGTGTAGCTCGTTGCCGTGGTCTGGGCAGAAGAGGACACCTCTTGCAGCCATAATCTGGGGCAGTGCTGGGCAGGGAAGTTTCTGTATCCATGGTGGGGGCTGGATAGGGAGCTGCTGCTGCCAGAGTCTGGGCAGGAGAGGACAGTTCTTGAAGCCATGGTCTGAACAGTACAGTTACTGTAGCCAAATGCTGGGCAGGGCAGTCCCTGCAGCCATGGTCTGGGCTGGAGAAGATAGTTTCTGTAACCATGGTCTGAGCAGGGTGGCTGCTGTAGCCATATCCTGGGGACAGGGCAGCTCCTGCAGAACATGGTCTGGGCAGGGCTGGGCTGGGCAGTTCCTGCAACCATGGTCTGGATAAGAGAGCGCAACTCCTGCAGTCGTGGTCTGGGCTGGAGAAAACAGCTCCTTGCAGCCATGGTCTGGGCAGTGCTGGGCAGGCAGTTCTGCATCCATAGTCTGGACAGGACAGAGTCAGTCAGTCATATTTATTGAGCACTTACTGTGTGCAGGGTACTATAATAATAATTATGGTATTTAAGTGCTTACTATGTGCCAATCACTGTTCTAAGCTCTGGGGTAGATAGAAGGTAATCAGGTTGTCCCACGTGGGGCTCACCATCTTAATCCCCATTTTCCAGATGAGGTAAATGAGGTACAGAGAAGTTAAGTGGCTTACCCAAGATCACACAGGAGGCAAGGCAAAGCAGGGATTAGAACCCATGTCCTCTGACTCCCAAGCCCACTAAGCCACACTGCTTCTCACGCTATACTAAGCAATTGAGATATAGCAATAAAGAAAATAGCAATGAACAGACACATTCCTAACTCCTGAAGCCATGGTCTGGGCAGGGCAGCTCCTGCATCCAGAGTTTGGGCAATGGGCTCACAGATCCTGGGATGTGAGCCCTGGATTCTGGACATTTAATCCAAGATATGGTCCAGGGCTCAAGTATCTGAACCATCTTCCTCTATTTTCCCTTTCTCCTTCCACCTCCCCTTTCTTTTCCCTCCATTCATTCATTCATATTTATTGAGCACTTACTGTGTGCAGAGCACTGTACTAAGTGCTTGGGAGACTACAACAATAGACAGGCACACTGCCTGCCCACAGCAAGCTTACAGTCCCTAACTCCACTTTAGGAGAGAACTGTGTGATCCTACATGACTCTTCTTGTACTTGACAGTAAATATGATGATAATGATAATAATTGTGGTATTCCTTAAGCATAGGCACTGTGCTAAGTGCTGGGGAAAATACAATAAAATGAGGTACAGTCTCTGTTCCAAGTTTTATTGGGCTCTCCGATCAAGAGGGCTGGTGAACCTCTACTTCATCCTCTACAGGTGAAGTAGCTAATGCAAAGAGAAGCCAAGTGACTGCCCCAAAGTCACACAGCACACAAGTGGCAGAGCTGGGGTTAGAACCCAGGTCTTCTGATTACCAGTCCTGTGATTTATCTGTACTTTTCCCATCTGACCTTCTTCTCCCTGCATGTTGATAATTGTAATGAATAATCAGAGACTGGGGAGATTGAATGGTTCTTGGATTTTAGAAAAAGTTTTACTGTAACTCCAGACTTCAGAGCCTTCCATTTCCTATTCACTTCTGATATTTCTATTTGTCTGTTCCTAGTGCATTAGGAAAAAACAAAAGGCTACATTTTGTCAAGGATAAGCTTTATTGGAAAGAATTACTTTCAATAAAAATATGTTTACTAAGATAAGTGCCACTTTAAATTTAATGTACCACACTCTTGGCAGTGAATCTTAAAGATGACTAAAAAGCTTTGTGAGACTGCCATATAATTAAAGAAAACTAAGTTAATGATGGAGTATTAAACATGGAATATTATTCTTGGGTGCATTAAAGCTTTACACTTGGATTGGAAAATGACTATGAATAAAGGCTAATCTGATTAGTGGGAGATCCATAATGAATATTTACTTAGAAACCTTTGTAGTAACCAAAAAATAGGAGAAATTTCAGACTGCCTGATGTGCTTATGTCTCCTTACTGCACTCATAATCCTGAAAGTTGTCCAGGTTTAAGGAAAATGTCATTGTACCTGAACAAATAACTAGTTACTAGTTACTACTAGTGATTATAATGGTTACTACTAATAAATAATGGGTGTAATGCACAAAATATGCATTGGGAAAGTACATCAGAAATATATTCCCTGCCCTTATGGGGATTATATTCTAACAGACAAGATAAGCATTTAATATTTACAAATGATAGAATCAGAATATACAGTTGAAAATAAAATGTAATATATAAGTATAATTTGGCATACATATATATACATGTACTTATATAGGTGCTAGCAGTGTTTGAAGAAGTTGGGTGAAGTGATGGCTCTTTGGTGTTGCTACAGTTATTTCTTATGCGTTATCCAACCTCACTGAGGACATTTCTGAGGACGTTGCTGATTTTTTTCCCAGTCACTTTAGAGGGGGAACTTCTAAAAATATTTTCCTCTTAAAACAGGTGTATCTAAATTTGACTGATAAAAATGTTTCTACGGATTCCTTAAAGTAACAGATAGCTTTTCCAATTTTAAACAATACATAACATTCTTCTGTTGGAATTTTGTACTTTTTAATTGTATTTGTTAAGCATTTACCATATGCCAGGCACTATACTATGTGCTGGTGTTGATATAAGGTAATCAGATTGGTCACCATCTATAGCCCACATGTGGCTCACAGTTTGAATCCCATTTTACAGATGAGGTAACTGAGGCACTGAGAAGTTAAATAACTTGTCCAAGGCCACAGAGCAGACCAATTGCAGAACTGGGATTAGAACTCAAGTCCTCTTATTTCCCATTCAGTTTTCTTTCCACTGGGCCATACTACTTCTCACGGTTGTACTCGTAGATCAGAAATTAGGTTGTGAAAGTTGTTAAATCCCATCCCAGTACAGAGCTAATTCCTGGAAATTCCAAGAAGGAATGCACTAGTTTAATTATGGTTTCTAAATGAGGTTTGTGATATTAAGTTGACTTCTAATCAGGTGCAGTCATAAGCTTTGGCAAGACTAGACTAATAAAGAGGCACTTCAAGTGGAAAACACATCAACAGCCAATATATAGGATGGATTGTGGATGCTTCATTGATTATTTTTCAGTCATTAATTGCATCATCTAATTTGAACACCTTCTTGTGTGCACACATTCTCTTTCTCTCAGGCTCTTCTCTCTCTCTGTCCCACCCCATCACACCTTTCTCTTTCCCTCCCTAGATAGATACATATAAGTATATATATATATCTGTCCATCCCCACTAGTAATGCTTTGTTACTTTGTAGTCTGACTGTCCCAAACCCCAAAACAATATCATTTCTATCCAAAACAGATCCTTGTTGCATGGAACATGAACACATTCATGATGCTATTTCCTACCACCCTCAGGATCGTTTTCTTTCAGATATCAAAACACCAGAAAGCTACCCGATGCCTCCACCCCACTGTCTGCTTTCAACTCACCTGGAAAATGTAGTCCTCATTCCCCGTGTCTTGCTTTTTTTTTTTATGTCATTTCTTGAATGCCTACTATATGCCAGGCACTGTAATAAGCACTGGAGTAGATACAAGGTAATCAGTCCCTGTCCCATATGGGGCTCACGCTATTAATTCCCATTATGCAGATGAGGTAACTGAGGCACAGAGAAGTGACATGACATGCCCATGGTCACTCAACGGACAAGTGGTAGAGTCAGGATTAGAACCCAGGTCCGTGCTCTATCCACAAGGCCATGCTGCTTCCCTTCCCCTCTTTTTATTTTTTGTTTATGATATTTATTAAGCACTTACTATGTGCCAAACACTGTTCTAAGCACTGGGGTAACTACAAAATAATCATGTTGGACACAGTCCATATCCCACTTGGGACTCCCTGTCTTAATTCCCATTTTAAAATGAGGTTACTGAGGCATGGAGAAGTTGAGTGAGTTGCCCAAGACAGCAGACAAGTGGTGGAGCCAGGATTAAAACCCATATCTTCTGTCTCCCAGGTCTGTGTTCTATCCACTAGGCTGTGTTGCATCTCACTTGACCCTCAAATCTCACCAATCTCTTAATTTTATACACTAATCATTAGTGTAGGGTACTCAATCACTCTCCATTACCCCAATCTCTAATTTGTTCCAATGATCTCCCATTATATTCTCTTTAAGAGTTGACTTCCAACAGACCTAGCCCTTCTCTCTCAGTTTTAATATCTGGTCTTCTAACAATGTCATGATTTCTGCCATTATTAACATTAGCTATACTGATAGGCAGTTTTGAAACCAAATCTCTGTAAACAACTATTTCAGTCTGGGAATATAAACTGCTCCCAGAGGTCTAGATAATGTTTATTACCCTCTCCTCCCCACTGCCCTCACTTTGGAAAATAAGACAAAAGTTGCTTCTGGATTCAAGTTTGATGCTAGGCTAAATTTGAGTACCCTGAAACTGATGACTCCAATCATTCATCAGCCTCCTCTTCCTAAACCAGAAACGGTGTTTTCATGTTAGTGTAACCAGGTGGGGAAAGGATGGGTGTGTTGTGTAGCCAAGAAGAAAACGTTTTCCCTTTGTACCTATTTTCCTTTGGAAATTGGTAATTTATCATTGCCTTTATTCCTCTTCTGTTCATCAGTATTAGGGAATGACTGCCTACTGCGTCACTGGAAATACTGCACTGGTCAAACCCGTCCAAATTAAAAATCACTCGAGCAAGAGGTTGCCCCATGTCTGTACTTAAAGGTCCCCTGGGAAGTGAGGCAGTCAAGGTTGAGGAGGCCTTAGTCAATTGAACGCGGACTTCTTTACACATCACGTCCTTCCCTAGCAGCTGGTTGAGCTGAGCCTCGGATCCTTCTCTGAGACCTTGTGAATGGGTTTCCTTGAATTGCCATAGTGCCTCTTCCAGTGACAGCCTTTCAGGCAGTTATTTTTGGGTGATAGGGATCAGTGAATCTTCATGCCCAAATAGCGATGTGCCTCAGCCTTACTGGGTCACATCTTCTTACTATTTTAAGTGATTTGAGTATTATGTACTGCGTTCTCCACATATAGATGATTTCCTTAAATTGTTGCCCAACTAATAATACGATTGTTGCTTCACCTGACTGCCTCTTGTTTAGATTCATTTCACATGACAGATTGTTGGAGGAAAGCATGAAGTTTGAAATAACTGAGATTGAATAGCTCTTTTAACCAAGAAAGTATTAAATGATTGCAAGTCCAGGTTGCATTAAGTGGCTCTTTCAAGCTATCAGACTCTTTGTACCAAAACCTTAAGAGCGGGAATCCTTGTGATATGAAAAGCTCTACCTCCACATTTCTTACCCCTATTCACATTTACTAAACTTGAGAAGATGAGTTTTCTCCCATCCTTAATGCCCAGCCACCCTAGCTGGGGTCCATACCCAAATTTCTGAGAGAAAGACAGCAAACTGAAATAAGGGTTTCGACTGCCAATGTCTCAAGATATTTCATGTTTCACCAATGGAGTGAATCACTTTGACCTTTCAAACAAATTATCCCAGGGATGACAAGGTACCCTTTGTCGGCTCTAGTTGAACTTTATATTTAAAATCAATGCACTGTTGAGTCTGATCTGATTGTATTGTAACTAACCCAGCATCTAGCAGACTGCTTGGCACATAAAGCTTTACAAATGACACAATTATGATGAGGTGCTTTCCCTAAACCTTCTGATGCCCCTTATGGGATCATATCTTATGTCCAATAACATGCCTACCTTGAAAAATTTAAACATATTTTCTATTGGATTGGATCTAACATCACAGTACACCCTGATGCAAGTCTTCTAGACTGTGAGCCCGTTATGGGCAGGGATTGTCTCTCTTTGCTGTAGAATTGCACTTTCCAAGCACTTAGTACAGTGCTCTGCACACAGTAAGCACTCAATAAATATGATTGAATGAATGAATGAATGAAGTGGAAAATGTCCCAGGGCATCAACTCCTTTACACTCTCTCCTTGAGAGAAGCAGCAGCAGCTACTGTAGCTAGTCTGCGAATGATGATGATGATGGTATTTATTAAGCACTTACTGTCTGTCAAGCACTATTCTAAACCCTGGGATAGATTTAACCAGGTTGGACACCATCCCTGTCCCACATAGGGATCACAGTCTTAATCCCCATTTTACGAGACGAGGTAACTGAGGCACAGAGAAGTTGAGTGACTTGCCCCAGGTCACACAACAGACAAGTGGTTGGAGCAGAGATTAAAACCCAGATTTTTCTTACTCCCAGGCCCTTGCACTATCCATGAGGCCACACTGCTTCTCAACAGCAACTCACAAGGGTGGCTGCCTAGAACCAAAACAGATCACAGCTCTCTTGAATGTCTACTTTGATGATTTCACAGCTTTTCCTCCCACCTGTGGAAGAAAGTAAATTACACATGTACCTTTTGTACCCAAAGAAGTCACCACTGACAGCAAGCCTAATGATACACTGCCACCGCATTTGTTTGACAGGATGCCAAAAATGTAGTCACCTCCTGGATTCGATTTCCTACCTCCGTGTCTAACCCAGAATCATTAGTCTGTGTATTGCCTAGGGAACAACATTCTGTGACTACACCTCTTTCGTGCTGGTTTTTTGGGTTATGTACGGCTTCGCTGGTGCCAGCGTTGTCTTGACTTCCTTTAGAATTACTGTCAACCTGTAAAACGTGGATGATTCTGCCAAGTACCTATCGCTTGAGGGAGTTAGATCAATGTTTTTGCCTCTAGAGCTTTGGATAATGTCTGTTAAGAGATTCCCTGAGGACTGGACACATTCTCTAACTCCTGCATCCACACTACTTGTTAACAGCTTCCAACTGGACTACATGCAGTCAGTTGAACAGTGATGGGCCCACTGTTCATCTGGCTTTTCCTCACTGATAATGAGAAATGCATCTGTCAGAACACCACATCTCTGTCTGTGTCTGCCTTCAGGAAGTCATCTCTTAATCCTAATGTAACCTGCAGGGTAGCCAAATTTCTAGAGTCTGAAGTTCCTTGTAGGCAGAGAGTGTGACTACCAACTCTGTTGTACTGAACTCTCCTAAGCACCTAGTACAGTGCTCTGCACACAGTAATCATTCAATAAATTCCATTTATTCATTTTTTACGGCATTTGTTAGGCATTTACCAAGTGCCAGGCATTAAACTAAGCCGTGGTGTAGATATAAGATGATCAGGCTGGATACAGTCCCTGTCCCAGTGATGGCTCACATTTTAATCCCCATTTTGCAATGAGGTAACTGAGGCACCAAGAAGTTAAGCGAGTTGCCCAAGATCACACAGCAGGTACCCGGAGGAGTTGGAATTAAAACCCAGGTCCTCTGAATCCCAGGCCTATGCTCTTGCCATTAGGCCACACTACTGGTTGATGAGAGGCCTATGCAAACTATATAGAGGTCTGGATCCTGTTTTCTACATTTTCCTGTATTTAATATGCTGCAAAAATCTGGCCTGCTGTGCCACCTTTTGATTTGAATTCATTCTCCAAAACCAATCTTTTCAATGATATTCTTAGCTGACCCAAGAACTAGGATCTTGCCAGCAATAAAGAATACTGAGATGCCTTTAATTGTCACGCTCTGATCTTTCACCTTTCTTCCTGAAGAGGATGATGTTGGTGGCATCTCTTCAGGAAAAATGTGTGTAAATAATGTTTAAGCAGGGTGTCCCACCCACACTTATGGATCTCAACAGATATGAGAAACAGTGTGGCTTAGTGATAGAGCATGGGCCTGGGACTCAGAAGGATTTGGATTCTTATCCTGGTTCTGCCACGTGTCTGCTGTGTCACTTCTCTGGGCCTCAATTACCTTATCAGTAAATGGAGGGTTAAGAGTGTGAGCGTCATATGGGATGGGGACTGTGTCTGACCTAATTAACCTGTAACTACCCCAGTGTGTCAAACAGTACTTGGAACATGTAAGAAGTCTATCCACTTCTTTCGTTTTGTTGTCTGTCTCCCCCTTCTATACTGTGAGCCTGTTGTTGGGTAGGGATTGTCTCTATCTGTTGCTGAATTGTACTTTCCAAGCACTTAGTACAGTGCTCTGCACACAGTAAGCACTCAATAAATGAGATTGATTGAATGAATGAACGAAAGTATCATGATTATTAATTATTAGATGTCCAGATGCTTTGTCATTTCACATGTCTCTGGTGACCGAACTTACTTCCTGAATAACTGGGATATTGGAAAATTTTGTATGGTTTGAAGGGCTTCATCTTTAATAGTAGAAGGCTTATTGAGAGTACTGAATATTGTTTCCAACTCTTCACAATTCCTTTCTTGTCTGTGATGAGACTGGAGCCCTCTTCACTCTGCAGAGGTGCTGTTATGTCATGCAAACAGTAAATCAATCAATGTCATTTATTGAACACTTGCTGAGTCCTAGGGCCTGTTCAAAGCTACTGGGAAAGCACAGAACTAGCTCAATATGCTTTTCCAGCCCTCAAGGAGCTTACAATCTAATTGGTAGGAGAGAGAGATTGGAAGTACTTACCAATTTTGAAGTCTGGAGCAAGAACAAAACTAATATAGGAGGAAATATAGGCACATCAGCAAAACACTGTGGCCTAGTGGAAAGAGAATGGGCTGGGAGTCAGAAGAGCTGGGTTCTAATCCTGACTCCATCACTGCCTGGCATATGACCTTGGTCAAGTTACTTAACTACTCTGTCTCTCGGTTTTCTCATCTGTAAAATGGGAATTACGGGCTTGTCCTCCCTTCCTCTTAAGTTGTGAGCCCCCTGTGGGACAGGAACTGTATCTGATCTGATTAGCTTATATCTGCCCCAGTTCTTATTACATGTTAGGCACTTAGTATGAGTTTAGCAAATACCACAGTTATTTTTATTATTATTATCAGGAGAAAATTCCTAATAAAATAATTGAATGCACAGATAAATATGTAAATGCTAAATAAACATATATTTAGAAAAGAGCTGAGAATAGGATTCAAGTATGAGTGATAATGGTAAGTATTCATAATAATAATAATAATGGTATTTTCTAAGTGTTTACTATGTACCAGGCACTGTACTAAGCGCTGGGATGGATACAAGTAAGTCGAGTTGGACACAGTCCCTGTCTCATGAGGGGCACACAGTCTCAATCCCCATTTTACAGATAAACTGAGGCACAGAAAAGTAAAGTGACTTGCCCACGGTTACACAAGTGGCAGCCATGACCTTCTGGCTCCCAGGCCTGTGCTCTATCCATTATGCCATGCTGCTTCCTGCACCATGGTGCTTCATCTGAAACAACTAGAATGTTCCCCTCTTTGTAATTTATTTTAATGTCTATCTCCCCTGGAGACTGTGAACTCCTTGTGGGAAAAGACCATGTCTACCAACTGTACTATATTTTACTCTTTGAAGTACTGTGTGCTCTGCACACAGTAAGCCCTCAAAAGACACCACCGGCTGTGTGAATTAATCAGGAAAGGCTTCACAGAGCAGAAGGATTTTAGGAGGGCCTTAAAAAGGGGAGAGCTGTGGTCTGGTGGATTTTGAAGGGAAGGCAATTCCAGACTAGGGGAGCATCAGTCAGGTATTGGAGATGGGAGAGTTGAAAGTGAGGTTGTTAGAAGGTGAATTTAGTGGGAAAGAAGAGTGGAATTTGGAAGAAGTTGGCAGAATCAATTTGTAAGAAGGAGAGAGTAGAAAGCACTGAGGTGTAGAAGTTCTGGGGGGGACTTGCTTTTGCATAATCTTGGTGGTCTTCCGCTTTGTCAGCGTATGGCTCCTAACTCGATTTGGGATCATGAAACTAGTTCTTATAAGCATCAGTTTTCTCTGTGTTATGAGATGCTGGAAGCTGTTAGATGCCCTAGTCATTTTGCTACAAGTGGATACTCTACCTCTAAGTCATTGGTTTGAAATCAACCTTGATGACTTTGCTTTACTGTGCCCAGGGCAGTGTGGCTTAGTGGATAGAGCACACGCCTGAAAGTCAGAAGGTCATGGGCTTAAATCCCAGGTCTGCCATATGTCTGCTGTGTGACCTGGGGCTAGTCATTTCACTTCTCTGGGCCTCAGTTTTTTTATGTGCACACAGTAAGTGCTCCATAAATACAATTGAATGAATGAATGGGGATCAAGATTGTAAGCCCCGTGAGGGACATGGCCTGTATCCAGCCTGATTACCTTGTATCTACCCCATTGCTTAGAACAGTGCATCGAACATAGTAAGATCTTAACAAATACCACTATTATTATGAGTAGCAATGTGGCTTAGTGTAAAGAACATGGGCTTCGGAGTTACAGGATGTGGGTTATAATCCCAGCTCTGCCACTTGTCAGCTGTCTGACTTTGGGCAAGTCACTTTACTTCTCTGTACCTCAGTTACCTTATCTGTCAAATGGGGATTAAGACTGTGAGCCCCACGTGGGACAACCTGATAGCTCTATATCTATCCCAGCACTTAGAACAGTGCTTGGCACATAGTAAGCGCTTAACAAATATCATTATTATTATTATTATTATTATTGTTAGCTGCCTGGAAACTATCATGGAACAATGCCCAATAGTTGTTTGAATTGGGATTGGGTTATTAGTTTTTCTGTTCCAACAGGCCTTCTGTAATATTGCTACGGAGCTCTATGCCCATGTCTTCATTGTTCAGGAGCTCAAGGTTTAGTTAATTTGGTGGCTCAGAGGCCATTTTTGGACTCATTGTTGTACAGCATGTGAACTAGGAACAGCATAGCAGAAAAATGGACAATGCTCTGATCCCTCCAATCTTTTGACACGTTCTGGTTTTCTAAAGGCATCATGCCCCATTTGATCTCCTTGGCCAAGCTATGTTCTTGGTGCACAAATTGGCATCCTTAACATCACTCTCTCCCCTGAATTCAGCTTCCTCACTCATCTGTCCCCCCATCAATTTCATACCATTAACCCGCAACCTTGGATCACATCCACAGTATGCTTCCTCCGCACCAGAGCTTGAGCTATGGACTACTGCCAAAGGAAATCCAGACACCAGGCTGACCTTGTCCATCATCTGTTTCAATTCTGCCCTCTCCTAAGCCCCACAGCAATGCTTCTCCATCCTTACTGACTCCTATATCATTTCTTGCACCAGCTGTTCCAGAGTTTAACTCCCTCCTCAAGCCTCCTGTCCCCCCACCTCCCCCACACTGCTTTCCTCTAATGATCTGGCCATATACTTACTGAGAAAATGGAAACTATCAGGTGTGATCTCCTTAAAATCTCCCCTGCTCCTCTCCAGTCCCTCCCTCCTCCTGTGCTCTCTTAGATTTTCCCATTTTTCCCAGTAATGTCTCAAGAGAGGATCTCTCACCTTCAATTCAAAATCTTCCCCCTCCACCTGTATAATCCCATCCCTTCACATCTTGTCAAAATACTAGCCCCATCCCTTCTTCCCTGCTTGACTGCCATCTACAAAAGTTCACTTTCCAATAGCTTCTCCACTGCAGGTTCCTCACTGCTCACATAAGGGCATATGTCCTTGTGATAGGAATAAAGCTATTTTTTTTTTTCAGAGGCAAATATCAGAGCCCAGAATGATCACTTACACTTTGGGGCATATTTGGAAGACCTGTTATTAGTAATTAAACTGCAAAATTAATTCCCCATAACCCTTGTTTTCACAGGGGAAGGGCTATTTCATAGAAGGTTCCATCCAGTGTCTAACTCTGAGTCCTAGCCATCATCCAGCAATCCAGCCTCACATAATGTTAGAATAGGAACACAGGAAGAAGGTGGATTTTAGAGTGACTTTGAGGAAAAGGAAAAAAAAATTAAATTTGTATTTTTAGTCTCCCAGGGACAATACTTTTCCTTATCAAAGTCCTACTTTGATCCATTGTCTTCCTGCATCCCTATTTGGTGAAAATAACTTGATCAAACCCAGTCTGACTCTCAGTGGTCTGAAACCCAGTGGCCTGTTAATTAGAAACAATTCTTGAAAGCCAAACCTTAGTATATATTCTGATTTGACCATATTTTGGTTATTGCTGAAAGAGTTAGAAATGAGACCCCTGAATTTTGACCTTTGATCATCCCTCTTTAGCTAGAATCTTGTTGTTCAAATACATGGTTGAAACTCAGACTTTAGTTGTTTAAATACCCCTTGACTACCCACATCTATGTCTCTGAAAAGGTTCCATTTTTTTGGTGAACTTGCCTAGCAACTATAACTGAGAGATAATATCAGTTTCTATTTGGTTTAAAGAGCAAAACTGCCAATGCAGCTTTTTTAAAATAAAGTATTATTGATTTGGGGGAGGGGAGCTTTATAGAAAGGTCAATTTCTACAAGTTCCAAACAAGTGATTAGAGTTTTCATAAACCCTATGGATATCTACCATATATCTAAACTCTCCTTGCTAATCTCATCCAGGTGGACAAAAGACCTTTATTCATACTATGTCCAGTTTGCTCCTGCTAGAATTATTTTAATGTGTAGGAGATTCCCATATGTTATTCCCTCCCTCTAAAGCTTGATTTAAGCTGTCCCAAATTACTGGAGATCCAACCAGTATTGTTTTGGGTTAATTGAGTTGAGCTGTGGAAATATGTAGAGGCTGAGAAAAGCACTGGGGACTAGGAGGGTCAAATAAATCAAAGTAGCAGAAGGTCAATGAAAAGAGTGAAACATTTAATAGTAATGGCTTTTATTGAATGCCTACTGACCACTATACTAATTGCTGGGGGAAAAATATAAATATAGATGAGGATAAGACACAGACCCTGATCCCAAAGTAGTTCATCCCAAAGTGATTCACATTCTAAGAACGAGGGAGGAGGAAAGGAAGCTAGGAACAGACACATAAGGAAATATCAACCAATAAAAACAAAAGAAATATAAAAGATATGGATGATGATGAATACACTAAGAATAATGAGATGCTATGGCTAGAGGAACGGAGTTTCAGGTTCCTCACAGCTCAGAATCTAACTGTCATAGTAACAACCACAAGTGTCTTAATTATCTAGAGGTTGAGAAGGTAAGCTGATGGGTTTTTTTTCCTTTTTCATTGATTTCCTTATTTCTTATAAGAAGGACTACTTTTCTCCATAGTCAAGTGTAGCGAATGCTACACTTGACAAGTGAGTAGGCATTGGCATCCAACAAGAATCATTTCTTTACAAGTGAGTTGGGGTGGAAGACCACAAGCATATGCTGTTTAACTCACAAATCCAGGACAGAACCTTTCTCACTGGATGGATAGAAAAGATGGCAGTAGTACAGCCAAGCTGCATTTTCTAAAACCAGCAGAGTATTTAGCTCTGGCTGTGAGTGAGAATAAGTTTTGGGCTTGTAGAGTGAACAAATTCCAACAAGAATATGGAAAGTGAGGGTGAGAAGAGAGTGGAATCAGGAGTGAGACTAGGGATCCTAATTACCAATTACACAAAATCACTTTTTTCGAAGTGGGGTCACTGGAAGGGAAGGACAGATCCCTTCCATATCCTTCCAAAACACCCTAGAGCAGCTGGTCTTTCCTGATGTGTCCATGGAACAGTGGGGCATTAATCTAGGGCCTCTTCCTGGGCTGTTATACAAGGGATGATGAAGATAAGTGGGTCAGTTAATACTCCAGCTTGCCATCTGTGTGTGAAACTCTTACTCTGTGAGCTCACATTAGCACTAAACAGGTCTCCTATGGCTTTATGTTTTCATCGCTTGGTGCCATATCATGTTAGCCTATTATTTTGACTCTTTGCCAATTGGACTTTTTTTAAGATGGATGTTCCACTGGGGATGGAGGTGGAAAGACTCTTGAAATTTCCAGTAACTTCCAGCTCAATGACATGCTCCCTAGTGCTTGGAAAGCAGTAGTAAATTTAAGGCAGAATACGGCAATGGTTAAGGGAGACGGTAGCATCCTGGGAAAATTGAAGCCCTGAATAGTAGGTACATTTCATCACTTCTGGATTCCTTTTTAAGTCATCATCATCATCATCAATCGTATTTATTGAGCGCTTACTATGTGCAGAGCACTGTACACTTTTTACACTGTGTACACTTTTTACACTGTGTACTGTGTACACTGTACACAGAGCACTTTTTAAGTCATGAGGCTCCTCTATGCTTGCTTTGATGCACAGGGAGTTATTAATGAAAGAGTTATTAATCTTGAATGAGAGCCAAGCAAAATCCAAAATGACAGATGTCACAAATAGAAAAATCAAGAAGATGAAGGTTTCCCTCAAATTACCTGATACCTGTTAAAGAGAAGTATTACTCAATCTAAAAAAAAATAAACAAGGATATTTATTTGCTGTAATCTAGAGCATTGCAAGGTTTGGGGACCTGTAATGTCTGTCTCCCCTCCTAGATTGTAAATTCCTGGAGGACAGGGATCATTCCTACTAATTCCATTGAACCTTTATAAATACTTAATAGTTGAAGTATTTTATAAGCCCCCACTATGTGCCATGCACTATAATGTGTACCAGGGTAGATTCAAGATAATCAGATTGTACTCCCTCACAGACTAAGTAGGAGGGAATACAGGTATTTAATCCCGGTTTTACAGATTAGAAATTAAGGCATGGTGAGGTCAGCCAACATGATATCTGCCATCATGAAAGGGAAGCACCAGGCATCCTATTTGGCTGGTGTTTGGTAATCCTTATAACGAGGATTCTTCTGGGGAAGAAGGACACAGCCCAGAAGAGGTGGGGCTGAAAGGAAAATTAGCAATTAGTTTCTTAGCAACCAGTCGATATGAAGTTTACAAGGTGGCTCAATCTGGCTGCAGTGGAATGGGCTCCATTGCCTTGCAGCCATCCAAACTACCTAAAAGATCCTGTACCAATCAATCAATCAATCAATCGTATTTATTGAGCGCTTACTGTGTGCAGAGCACTGTACTAAGCGGTTGGGAAGTACAAGTTGGTAACATATAGAGACAGTCCCTACCCAACAGTGGGCTCACAGTCTAAAAGGGGGAGAACAGGTTTCATAACTGTTGGGCCTACTTTGTTGTACAACATGTTGATGAAGCTTAATCCTTCAAAGTGATCCCATTCAATGACCTTTCTTAAGATCACCCAGCTTTGTCTCTGAAAGCTTTACTCTATGAAGTTGCTGGTCTTTCCAAGCAGAGGCATGATGATGGGTAAGAGGGAGGCAGGACGTTAACCTGAAAGTCATGTGATGCAATCCAGATGGTCTTTTAACTCTGCCTTCCATAGCTGTTCCACAGCCAGAGCTGGGTAATGTGGAGCCTGGGGTTTGTGAGATGGTCTGGGACCCTGAGATGGAAGTGGAGGATAATAATAATAATTGTGGCATTTCAAGGGTTTACTATATGTCAGGCACTGTTGACATACCCTGAAGGAGGTGGGGGTTTCCATGGGCACTTAGATCCATGCGTGGAAGAATGAAATAAAAGAATACAGTTTTGCTATGAAAACTATGGCTGTAATACATAAATCTACGAGAGCTATGGCTTTAATGCACAAACCTATGAAAGCTGTGGATCCAATGCACAAAACATACCCAAACCATGAACACAGAGAAACAGCATGGCTCAGTGCAAAGAGCATGGGCTCAAGAGTCATGGGTTCTAATCCTGACTCCGCCACTTGTCAGCTGTGTGACTTTGGGCAAGTCACTAAACTTCTCTGGGCCTCAGTTACCTCATCTGTAAAATGGGGATTAACACTGTGAGCCCCATATGGAACAACCTGATCACCTTGTAACCTCCCCAGCGCTTAGAACAGTGCTTTGCACATAGTAAGCACTTAACAAATACCATCAAAAAAACCCCATAGGTATTTCATCCCCTAGGGTCCCGCAAGCAAAGTTATTTCATTGCCTAGGGTCCTACGAACAAATCCTAGGGTCATGGTGTCTCACCCAGCCAGGGGGTGAATCACTTGCATGTACTGACCTCTACCCCAGAAGGACCCCTTTTTCTGTCTAGTACTTGGCCAGTCTCTTATGGAGCCTTGGACCGGGCGGCTTTGGGTAATCTGAGTACACTACGGGCTGACCTAGCCTCCCCACCAGATTGCAAGGAGCAGCATCATACCCAGGAGCCCATTGTTGGGTAGGGACCGTCTCTATATGTTGCCGATTTGTACTTCGCAAGCACTTAGTACAGTGCTTTGCACACAGTAGGTGCTCAGTAAATATGAATGAATGAATATGAATGAATGAATGAATGGCTTTTATCGGGGGAGGGGCAGGCAGATATGGATATGGAAGCTGAACATCTATATTCCACTGACCAGCCAGCTGAGCATACCCTGTCATTGCCATATTTTGGAAAAGATTATCTGCCTGTAGCATGTGCCATCGAGCTTCTTCCATGCGGGCCCTAATCTACTTATAAACATTTCATGGAAATGGCAGGCAGGGAAAGGTTTATGAGAATTGGGTGAGATGTTTAATCTCTGTTAAGTACAACCTTGGGCTACATCTACAAACCATGGCCGCCTTCCCATGAACTACAAAACATTTCCCCATACTTATCAACTAAGAACATGTACCAGGTCCCAGAAAACACGAGATAGCGGGCCTCCCCAAATGGAGTCGGTTTGGCTCTCTCCAGTCAGACAGTTGGGGACATATCTCAGGGCGGTTTCACACACTGTGATAAGCACAGGTAGCAGGTTGGACATAGTCCATGTCCAACATTGGGCTCATAGTCTTAATGCCCCATTTACAAATGAGGTAATTCATTCATTTATTCATTCAATTGTATTCATTGAGTGTTTACTGTGTGCAGAGCACTGTACTAAGTGCTTGGGAAGTACAATTCGGTAGCATATAGAGACAGTTCCAACCCAGCAACGGGCTCACAGTCTTGAGGCACAGTAAAGTGAAATGACTTGTTCAAGGTCACAGAGCAGACAAATGGCAGACCTGGGATTAAAAACAAGATCCTTCTGACTCCTAAGCCCATGCTGCATCCAATAGGCCATGCTGCTTCACGATGCAGAAATAAGGAGAGGGAGCAGACAGGTGGAGAAGAGAATTTGCAAATATACAAAATTACTCTCTTCTCATATTTTCAAGTATTTGGGAATTAATACGAAGGCTCCTGCTTTTGACTCTCTTTCATTTCTCTCTGAAGCATGAGTCAGTCAGTCATCAGTTTGTGAGAATATTGTCCTGGATGATGGAGAAGGTGACTGCAAATTGCAATATCCAAATTTAACAGTATGAATTAAAGTAGTCCATTTTTTTAACTGTTCATTATTTTGACCATCCACTATCATGACTGACCTTCATTTGTATTTTAAGCCAATTCTAGATTCTACAAATAGTTCTTCCTTTAACCACTTGGTAGTCACCCTACGCTCAGAATTTAGGTAAATATCTGTAATTTATTGTAATGTCTACCACCCCTCTAGACAAAAATCTAGAGAAGCAGTGTGGCTCAGTGGAGAGAGCACAGGCTTGGGAGTCAGAGGTTATGTGTTCTAATCCTGGCTCCACCACTTGTCAGCTGTGTGACTTTGGGCAAGTCACTTCACTTCTCTGTGCCTCAGGTCCCTCATCTGTAAAATGGGGATTAAGACTGTGGTGGTTGTCCCACCAGGGACAACCTGATTACCTTTTATCTACCCCAGTGCTTAAAACAATGCTTGGCACATAGTAAGCACTTAACAAATGCCATCATCATCATCATCGTCATCAAAAATGGGCAGGGAACAGATCTGTCAACATTGTTGTATTTTCCCAAGCCTTCAGTGCAATGCTCTGCACAAAGTAAATACTCAGTAAATACCATTGACTAATTGTCATGAAACTCAATGACTGCTTAATCAATTGTTTTGTTATTATGATGAAACTAAGGTACAGTGAAGTTAAGTGACTTGCCTCTTGCTTCTCTTTCACTAAACCGGTGTTAACAATCCCACTCCCACCACCCCCATCCATGGCACTTTCCCAAGACTTTAGTGCAATTCTCTGCACTCTATAAAGTGCTCATTAAATATCACTGATTAATTGATTGATCTGAGTGGCCCTCAAACTTTCAGCAGGTAGCTGGAGCGAATTGAAGGCTGGGTGGCTGGAGGAAGCCCTCTGAATAACAAAGACGGTACTCACCCTATAGTTTCTTCAAAATGTAAATTAGTTTTTACTAATTTACAGGAGGTGGGGGCCTTGTTTCTGTTTGCATCTTCTTCCTCCTCTATGGCCCCCCAACCATTACCCTCCAGCCCCATTAAAGGCAGTTAGACTATTTGGAGACCAGCAGGGACCCCTGAAGAATGTGGGATGTGGGCTGCGCTCTCCAAAATTGCATTTTGGAGAAATTATCAGATCAATTATCTTTGATTTTCAGGGTGCTTTCGCTGCAGGGGTGGTGGTGATGGAGTGGAGGTCGGGAGGTATACTTTGAAGCTAACCTCACCTGGAAAGAATTAAGGTGGTGGCAGTGAATACTTTATAATAATAATCATGGTGATATTTATTAAGCACTTACTACTTGTCAAGCATTGTTCTAAGTGCTGGGGTAGATACAAACTAATAAGGTTGGACCCAGTCCCTGTCCCAAATAGGCCTCACAGTCTTAATACCCTTTTACAGATAAGATAGCTGAGGCACAAAGTGAAGTGACTTACCCAAGGTCACATAACAGACAAGTGGCAGAGCAGGGATTAGAATGCAGTTCCTTCTGACTCCCAAGCCCGTGCTCTATCCACTAGACCACGCTGCTTCTCCAGGGGTGTTGGATGCTAATGTTTCATCATCTAATTTTTTTTCTCATCAGTTGCAAAGCTTTTTTTCGCTTCCAACACCCCGGGCTATACAGAGACAGTCAATGGAAGGTCATTGGGTGATTTGATTTACCGCTGAGCAGGAACATTGTATTCTCTCCATTTTTTTGGAAGTTGTTTTGAGTTTTGTTGAGAATTTCTGGGATGCCAATAAAGCTGTCCCTGTTCACAATTAACAGTTGAGCTGGAGTTCTGCGAGGCGAGGAAGGTCCATAATCGGCCTGGGGTCGGGGGGTTTGATACAGAAGTATAATTTGGAGAGGGGTCCCTTCCACTTTCACAGCCTTCCTCCACCCACCTCCCCTTCAATTCTCTCCACCTCCAGCTAAGGTCACTCAGATCAATCAATAAATCAGTGGCATTTAATGAGCAATTACTAAGTGCATAACACTGCACTAAATGCTAAGGAAAGCATGGAGGGTGGGGGTGAGAGTGGGACTGCTAGCTGAAGTCTAGTGAGAGAGAATAATGATGATGATATTTGTTAAGCACTTACTATGTGCCAAGCACTGTTCTAAGCACTGGGGTAGATACAAGGAAATCAGATTGTCCCACATGGGGTTCCCAGTCTTCATCCCCATTTTACAGATGAGGTAACTGAGACACAGAGAAGTTAAGTGACTTGACCAAAGTCACACAGCTGATAAGAGGCAGAACCAGCATTAGAACCCATGACATCTGACTCCCAAGCACATGCTCATTCCACTAAGCCTTTCTTGTGCCTTAGTTTCTTTAGAGGAGCAGTGTGGCTTAATGGAAAGAGCCCGGGCTTGGGTGTCAGAGGTTGTGGGTTCTAATCCAGGCTCTGCCACTTGTCAGCTGTTTGGCCTTGGGCAAGTCACTTCACTTCTCTGTGCCTCAGTTACCTCATCTGTAAAATGGGGATTAAGACTGTGAGCCCCACATGGGACAACCTAACTACCTTGTATCTACCCCAGCGCTTAGAACAGTGCTTGGCATATATTAAGCACTTAACAAATACCAGGATTATTGCTATTATTGTTATTATGATGAAACAATTGATAATTTATAGAAGCCAGAGTTGGCTTAGAATGCAAATTTTATTCTCAAATACTTGAAAATTTCAGTACAAAGGAATAACTTATTCCCCTCGGCACTTGTTAGAGCATGACTCTAAATTCTCCAAGGGGTGGGGGTCGGCACTAGGAATTGTATCAATGTGGCTTAGTGGGGAGTGCATGGGCCTGGGATTCAGAAGCATCTGGGTTTACCCAGCTGTCTGTTGTATGACCTTGGGCAAGTCGCTTCACTTCTCTGGGCCTCAGTTACCTCATCTATAAAACGGGAATCAGAGTGCGAGCCATTTGTGGGACAGGGACTGTGTCTGACCTAATTAACTTGCGTCTATCTCAGTGCTTAGAACAGTGCTTGGCACGTAGCAAATACTTAACAAATGCCATCATTAAATGACTGGGGGATGGGGAGAGGAGGAGAGTAATTCAACCCCTTTTCCTGTGCCCTTAAATAGTACTATACTGAGAGTTCCTTCGAAAGGTGAACAGTTCAGTTGCTGTTAGGATTAAAACCCTTTGTGATTTATAAAATAGGTTTATCTATCATTCAAGTCAAATTTGTATTTGTAGCATTCATATTCGCTCAGTCATATTTATTAAGCACTTACTATGTGCAGAGCACTGTACTAAGTGCTTCATAAATTAATTCTACTTCAACCACGTGTCCCAGAGGAAAGAACAAGGGCCTGGGAATCAGAGGAACTAGGGTTGAATCCTGGCTCTGCCACTTGCCTACAGTGTGACCTTGGGCAAGTCACTTGACTTCTCAGATCCTCAGTCTCCTCATTTGTAAAATGGGGATTTCATACCTGTTCTCCCTTCTGTCAGTCAAATTGACAGTATTTATTGCAGGTTTACTGAGTGCAGAACAATGTACTAAGCACTTGGGAGATTATAATGCAACAGAGATGGTAGACATGTTCCTTGCCGAAGATGACCTTTTTACCTTTATATACCCCAGTGTTGTTTAATACAGTACTTGGCACCTTGCAAGTGCTTGACCGATGTCACAATTATATATAATATTACAACTCCTGACAGTTTTCCAGAATATGCAGTGGCAATCAACTCTCACTTCAAAGAGTCCAAGTTATCTTGCCTTATTTTTTGGAAGAAGGATTTTCCAAAAGATGAGTTACCAGGCACATAGATTGTCCGAAGCAGCTGTTGATGTAACACGACTGATTTTGACCAGTCTTTCTGCTAAAATAAGTGAAAGATTGAGAAAGGCAGAGAAACTCATTGTTGTTTGATTAAAATGTATTAGAAAAACATATGTTCCAAAAAAGTGGAGCATGTGGTTTTCTTACTCCACACTTTCCCATCTACACACACAAGTTAAATTACCCTCTGTGGAGACATCAGCAGTCTAAACCTTCCCCTGGGCTGGAGATTCGTAAGATTGGGAGCCACTTGAACTGCAGTTTACCTTCTGCAGATTTAATAGCAAAACAACATTCAGTATGTTGGCCAGCAATCTCACAGGGTTTAGCAATTAAATGTGCCTAGATTTGTGGCTAATGATTTGTGACCTTGGAGCATTTGCTATTTGTTCCACCTTCAGCCCCACAGCACTTAGGTACAATCTGTAATTTATATGCTATAAATTATCTATACTGTTGTCTGTCTTCCCCTGTGGACTGTAAGCTTGTTGTGGGCAGGGAACTTGCCTACCAACTCTATCACAGTGTACTCTCCCAAGTGCTTAGTGCAGTGCTCTGCACCCAGAAAGCACTCAGTAAATACTATTGATGACTGATGATGATATTGATAAAAAAAGTGCAAATTTCCAAGCTGTCCCTGACAGAGAATCTGTGGGAAAGATACTTTTCCTGTAGTTTCCCCTTTAGTCTATATTTGGTGTTGCTTGTGCTGGATAATACTTTTGAAAGTGGGAAGAATTCTCCTCAGATAAAAAGAATGAGGAGAATAATAATAATAATAATTGTGCTATTTGTTAAGTGCTTATTATGTGTCAAGCACTGTTTCAAGTGCTGGGGTAATCAGGTTGGACACAGTCCCTGTCCCACATGGGGGTCCCAGTCTCAAAACCCATTTTACAGATGAGGTAACTGAGGCACAGAGAAGTTAAGTGAGTTGTCCAAGGTCACCCAGCAAATGTGGTGGAGCCAGAATTAGAACCCGTGACCTCTTACTCCCAAGCCCATGCTCTTGCCACTAGGCCATTCTGCTTCCAATGTGCCCCATGAGAATGTTTCCTAATATGCCCCAGTGCTTCCCAATGCTTCCAGTGTGCCAGATTAGTCTGGCACACCTCAGTGGAGAGCCCAGATCAGAGGAGAATGAAGCCAAGTCATAGAAAAGTTAGTAGCTCTTAGCCTAGGTTTTGATCCATTGCACTTTCCAACTCTATTATAATGTACTCTCCCAAGCGCTTAGTACAGAGCTCTGCACACAATAAGTAATGAATAAATTCAATTGATTGACTGATGTGCGCAGAGACACGCTGTTTGTCAGCACCAGAGATTTGTTTGGAAGAATTCCCAGCTTGGAGAGTATAGCCTGGGCACATTTTCTAATTGCTGCCAGTAAAAAGGGGAGGGTAGTTTTGAAGACATGTTAAAGGTGAAAGCAGTGATTGTCTAGCATTGTTTGGATTTCAGTCAGGTAATTGCTGCTGTATAATCCAGAAAAACAAATAAACAAAATCCATTCAGTGTTGTTATTTTCTAGGAGAACTGAATTAGTGGAAAGGGACGTTTACTATTCCACCATTTTCTAATTAGAGAACAGGATTTGTGAAGAAGTCTTTGGTTAATAGTTTGAAAATGTGGGTCAATCAATCATATTTTTCAAGGACCTATGGTGTTCAGAGCACTGTATTAAATGTTTGAGCGAGTACAGAATAACGGAGTTGGTAGGCCAGTTCCCTACCTACAATGAGTTTATGTTCTAGAGTGTCTTGCTTGATCTATTTTCCAGGACCTCCTGAACCCTTGAGGGCATGATGAAGAATCTCTCCTCTTTTTCCCTCCTGCTTTCATGTGGTAGAGGCATGTTTCTGATTTAAAATTATCAAGAGAAGGTAGAGACTCATGGAAACAGCATTTGTACCTCCCCATCCCTTCCCTACTCTCCCTTTTCAATCAATCAATCAATCGTATTTATTGAGCACTTACTGTGTGCAGAGCACTGTACTAAGCGCTTGGGAAGTACAAGTTGGCAACATATAGAGACAGTCCCTACCCAACACCTTCCTCTTGCTTCCTTCTGACCTCTCAACTAGTGATGCACAAGGGTGTAATGGGGTTTGAGGGCAAGGGAGTCTTTGGAGTCCAATAGAAGTGAATTTTGATGACCTGAAGCTAATTGGACACTCTTAATTTAACATTCCCTCTCCCCTTCCTTCTTATTTTTCTTTATGGTATTTGTTACATGCTTAATATGTGCCAGACACTGTACTAAGCGCTGGGGTTGATACAAGCTAATCAGGTTGGATGCAGTCCCTGTCCCACATGGGGCTCACACTCTTAATCCCCATTTTACAGATTAGGGAACTGAGGTACAGAGAAGTGAAATGACTTCCCCAAGGTCACCCAGCAGACAAGTCGGGGAGCTGGAGTTAGAACCCAGATCCTTCTCATTCCCAGGCCTGTGTTCTATCCATTAGGCAACACTTCTTCTCTCAATCCCTTCTGATTAATACCTAGAGCAAGTTGATTTCAAGAACCCACCATTTCTGGGGATTCTGAAAAGGCTGGGCTTCCTCCCCTTGCACGGGTAGCCCTAGAATATTACTGATTTATCATTAACCTTAATTTATTTATATTAATGTCTGTCCCCCCCTTCTAGGCTGTAAACTCATAAATAATAATTAATGATTATTTGTTAATAATTAATGATAATTAATGATATTTGTTAAGCATTTACTCTGTGCCAAGCACTGTTGTAAGTGCTGGGGTAGATACAAGATAATCAGGTTGTCCCACATGGGGCTCACAGTCTTCATCCCCATTTTACAGATGAGGGAACTGAGGCTCAGCAAAGTGAAGTGACTTGCCCGAAGTCACACAGCTGATAAGTGGCGGAGCTGGGATTAGAATCCATGACTTCTGGCTCCCAAGCCCAGGCTCTTTCCACTAAACCTGTGGGCAGGGAATGTGTCTGACCTCTTCCAAGCATTTAGTACAGTAAATGCTCAATAAATATAATTGCCTGACTAACCTTGGCAGTGGCAATCAATATATCATACTTATCGAGCTCTTACTGCATGCAGAGCACTGTACTAAGCACTTGGCAGAGTACAGTATAGCACAGTTGGTAGGTGTGTTCCCTGCCCACAAGCTGCCTCTGTTGCTAAGAAGCTATTTTATCATCATCATCATCATCATCATCATCAATCGCATTTATTGAGCGCTTACTGTGTGCAGAGCACTGTACTAAGCACTTGGGAAGTACAAGTTGGCAACATATAGAGACAGTCCCTACCCAACAGTGGGCTCACAGTTTAAAAGTCTATTTTAGTCTACAGTCTATTTTATCTAGGTGTTGAGGCATTTGTCTATGCTGATGAGACAGGGTGACCTAGTGAAAAACCTTGGTCAAGTCACTTAATTTCCCTATGCTTCAGTTTCCTTTTAATGCAATATCTGTTCATTCATTCATTCCTTTATTCAATCAATTGTATATATATATATACTCGAGTATATTCAAGTATACTCGAGTATATATACTTGATATATATACTCAAGTATATATTTAGTGCTTACTGTGTGCAGTGCCCTGTACTAAGCTCTTGGAAAGTACAGTTTGGCAACAGAGGCAATCCCTGCCCATTCTCCCTTCCTCTTAGACTCAAGTCCAGCATGGGACAGGGACTGTATCTGATCTCATCATCTCATATTTTTCCCTGTGCTGATCACAGTGTTTAGCACTTAGTGACATCACTGCTTTCAATATTCTTATTATTATATTATTAAAATAATCAGGAAAGACAACTGAATATTTTTAAAATGTTTGACCATTTCCTATCCTCCCTTATCTCCTTTACACCTCTGACCTCAAAGGGCTTTAGATGGAATCCACCAGTTTTTGGGGGGGGATGAGAAAACTATCAGGTAATCATATTTACTAAGAGCTTGCTAAGTGCAGAGTACTGTACTAACTGCTTGGGAGAAAACAGTCTAGCAGAGTTGGTGGACATGTTTCCTGCCCACAGAGAGCTTACAGTCTGGAGGGAGACAGAGACAGAAGTCTAATTTTGGTCATAGTCTGTTTCCTGATTATTCTAAGAACTCTGAATACCTACACTTGGCCACAAGCCTTTAGGTTCCTCCCAGTGCTACACCAGCTTTGTATACCACAATTAAAATCAAGCATGGCAGAGGATGAGGAATAGGAGTAGAAATTCAAAGTCTACTAAGAGAAGAAAAGAAACATTTCAGCAAGGAGAAAATTGGTTATGGGTTTAATAGGTATAACATCAAATGGAAGAGTATGTAATTTGCATTTTCTTCTTTTAGTTTTTTTCTCTATGGGTTTTTTTTCTGCTTGTTTAAAATTGACTGTACTGCCAACTTCCACTTTTAGATGCTTATAGAGAAGTAGCATGGTGTAGTGGATAAAGCATGGGCCTGGGACTCAGAAGGTCACACATTCTTGTCCTGGCTCTTCCATTTGGCTGCTGTGTGACCTTAGGAAGGTCACTTCACTTCTCTGGGCCTCAGTTCCCTCAACTATAAAATGGGGATTGAGACCTTGAGCTCCATGTGGGACAGGGGCTGTGTCCAACCCAATTTGCTCATATCCACCCCATTCCTTAGAACAGTGCACTACAATTATTATGATTATTATTATGATGATGATTTTCCTTTGAAACTTTCACTTAGGTATTGGGAAAATTTGGGACTTATGCATGAAGAGAACATACATTTAGCATCTGACAAATTCCATAGGACACTGTTAAAGTAATAAAGTGCTGGGGTTTGATTTATTTAGGATGGGAGCATTGTGGGTTGTAACAAAATTAAAATAAAAGCAGGATTGGCCAATTTGTATACACTTAGTCATATTGCCAAGCTGTTACTCAAAATGCTCATGAACTACAAATTTTGGAGCCCACCAACAGATGGAATTTTTTCCTGAATTTTTCAGTAATTAGACTGACAGGTCTTTTTTTAAAAAAAAAAATGAAAATGAGATCTCAAAGTATCTTATTTGTGTGTTTTCATGGCAGTGGAAAAACTGCATCTAGTTGTCCTTTGTAATCAAAGATAATGCCACTGAGGGTGAAGTCGACCCATGGGTTCTTATAGTGGGAAGATTATGCAAAAAAGGACCATTTTATGAAGTAAAGAAAATAGAACAGCAGTTTTATTACCATAGCAGCTTATGAAGAACTCAACTTCTGTGAGATTTTCTGGCTTGGTTGCTGTTTTCCAAGCAGGCTCTTTTTAAAACTAGCTGCCTTTCCAATTTCATTCTTTTACCCCAGCTGGGTAACTGAACTGAGAATCTTTGTACAGTGGTGTTGCTTTCCTTTAGTAAAATATTTGTTTATCAAGAGTCCTGAGGAATTTTGTGCTCTCCACTCGGCAAGCCCACACCCTGGAGAACAAATTGTTTATAGTGAGAAAATCTACTAGAATTTCAAACTTCTGGTGATACATAGAGATGTTATTTAAAATCTGAACAGTAAAGCTGAAATTCCCACTGTATTTTTTCTTTACAAACTCAATTTTAGATTATATATGTAGATTTTTGAATAGGTAGGAATTATAGTCCTATGAATGATCATATATACATTGTGAAACAAACTATAAATTATAAACATTTAAAAATGTTTGACCACTTCCTAACCTCCCTTTCTATCCTCCTTAATCCCTTTTACACCTCTGACCTCAAAGGGCTTTAGATGGAATCCACCAGTTTATAGTACAATCTACACAATGTAATCTAATTAAGGCAACTAGGCTGGATTACACTCAGCATGAATATTTCCATAAAGAGAGAGAGGATTTGGGACTGAATTATTCCTACTAACTATGCAGTTAGTACTTTTGCCAAGGGCTTACTTTGTGCCAGATACTGCACTACAGCCTGGGAAAAGAAATGTTTGAGGATAATAATTCAGGAACAGTCTCTAGGGAGCCCACATTCAGAAAGAGACTGATGACAGACACCCTAGGAAACAACCTGAAAAATCCTGATTTCCTCAGTTGTTTAATTCTCCATGCCACGTGCCTGCTCCATTACATTTTACTGTTTGGGAATCGTTAGAGTTTCTGCAACAACCTCATTTTCCCCATTACTTGTATTTCATAAATTTCAGAGTAAAAGTACCCAATCTATCAATCAATAAATCCATTGTATTTATTGAGTGCTTATTGTGTGCAGAGCACTGTACTAAGCACTTGGGAGAGTACAGTGTAACAGAGTTGGGAGACACATTCCCTGCCCCAACACTAGTGTTTCTTGATTCTCCCTTCCCCTCTACATTGGTTGAACCTTTCCTAGGTTATTTTGACTGAAAAGTGCTTCTAAAAACTCACCCTAAAGTGATGTATCATCAAAGTCACTCCAAGCTTCCACTCTTGTAACAGAGTAATGTATCCGTGGAGCAGGGAGAAACCTCCCCTTAATCACAATCTCTGAATACATGATCCATGTTTCAGGAAGACTCTTTTCCTGGGTCTTCGCCCCGGTCCAGAATAAGCATAAATTGAGGCACACTCCGGCTGTGACTAGCATGCTTTGTGAAGATATTTTTCCGTGAGAAAATATTTCTTAGCTTGAATCTGCACAGGGCAAACTAATACTAAGTGCCAACCTAAGGTTAATAGCTGTTGCATCGTGGCAGGCAAGATGAATGTGTTTGGAGTATATTCCATTAATCCTGCCACTGATGCTGCTTCAGGAACCTTGATATCATTGTATTGGCCTGATTGCCAAAGAACATTTTGTGGGATTTTCCAGCTCCCAGATGTGTCTCCCTGACTGCACTGCTACCTTAGGATACTCAAAAGCCCAGTTAGGACAGCAGCAGAGTGAGCCCAATTCTACAAGCAAAGATGCACGGGAACCCATAAATTGTCTCAACCTACTTGTTAAATTTACTCAGGGCAAACATGGCCATACATATTTTTTAATCCTCAGCACCTAATCTGTCCTGATCTGCTGGTCACAGAGTAAGGTGCTCTTTGAGATCACATAACAGAATGTCGTAAGAATTGATATCTTAGGACCTATTGTCCCCAGGACCCTTATTTTTAAGTGGTTAATTAATAATCCAGACTAGAGGTCATATTAATGCAAAGATGATTACTTCACCTTGTCTTTTGGTGTTCCAAAAGTAGAAATTAGTGAAGCCAGGAGGAGTCAGAAGACCTGGGTTCTAATCCCATCTCCATCACTTGTCTGCTGTGCGACCTTGGGAAAGGGACTTAACATCTCTGTGCTACAGTTACTTTATCTGTATAATGGGCATGAAGACCATGAGTCCGATGTGGGACATGGACTATGTCCTACCTGATTGTCCTGTACCAACTCTAGTACCTTGTGTGGCACACAGTAAGCGCTTAACAAATACCACCAAAAAAAGGGAAAAAAGAATCTGCTAGTGCATTTTTTATTCTCCCCATATGTATGCTTTAATGTTGAATATATCTGATTTTTTTACTTTATACTATTTTTCTGATGACTTGGTTTCCAAGGGTTTTCATGAATCAATGTACAGTACTTTTGCATAATCACATTGGTGAGTCAAATTTAACATTGGGAAATTTGGAGTAAAATTTAAGGAACTTTTGTGTCCCTTAAAGGAGCTGTCAAAATATTTACCATGGTTTCCTAGAAATGTTTTGTTCTCTTCATTTACAATAACCTCGTGAACGCTGGAAATACTAGTCCCATTTTTGTTTAGAGATTAAACACTGGGAAAAAAGCAAACAATCCAGAAGGAGGATGGAGAGATTCAGATGCTTTCCAGATTCTACAAAATAACTATATTTTTTTCCCCAAGGGTATCAATAATTTATGTAGAAAATCTTTGACTTTGTAAAGGATTCTGGAAGCAGGGGGCAAATATATCCTGAGGAATTTCTTTTTAGGGCTATTAGTCCTTGGGAAAAATCCCTGAGAATTAAAATTAAATTTGGAACCAACCTACAAAAGCTTTAAGCTTCCCTTATCATTCCCCCAGGTTCACTCGGTGGATGAGAAGCTCACCATTCCCTGGACATTGATATGTTTATGATTTGTTTCTAAAACCGAAGAGCAAATTCCACGAAGAGTACTAGACTGTAAACATCTTGAGGGCAGGGATCATGTCTCCTTCAACATACTCTCCCCAGTGCTTAGGAAAGTGCTCTGCCCACAGTAAGAGCTCAGTAAGTACGATTGATTGATTGATTACGTCTACGTCAGTAAGGAGTGGCCATGCAACATTCTCTAGTGACTTCGGCAGGCTTCAGATAGCCAAGAGGTTCTCTCTTATGGGTGAACTGCCTGTACTTAAGAAGTTCATGCTTAACTAACATTCCCAGCTGTTGCTCCAGACCAGGGACCTTGTTATGCCCTTGAAAACTGATTTTTGTTTCCTCCCATAAACTGTCAAGATGGTTTCTCCCAACACTCTTTCTCATACTTTGTCAGGGGTTTTTGACAAGTTGTATAACAAGCTCTACCGATTGTCAGTTATTCTAGAAATGATGACCTAGTTGGTGAATTATCCAACCTATGGATAGCTCCTTTTTCTGCCTGATAATTATTTGCTGACTATTCTTCTGAACCTCCATTAGAAAGTGGCTAAGGGAAACAAAAAATGAAATACATACATTTTCATTTTTCTCCTTGAGAGCAGCTCGGCTCCAAAATTTTATGGGAAAGGACATTGAAGAGGCATCCAAATCCCTGGTGTTTTGCAGTGGATCAACGCCCATGAAAATGAAAACTCTTGGTCACCATGGATATTTGGAGTTTATCAAGAATAAGTGATTTTGAGAAAGCCGGTTCAACTGTCATCGTGCCCATCCGACCTAAAAACTAAATTCAAGTTATTGAATTTTTATCAATTCAGAGCTCTCTTCTCCCAATCCTTCTGCACTCTACATTGTTCAGAATTGGCTATTTACTCCTATAAGTCAGAAATTCTTGAAGCAAACTGTTTCTATTTTTGTTCCAGTTTGTCCCCTGGCCCAGTATCTAAGACACCCAATATAGTTCCCATTACTTTTATCTTCCTATTGTCATTAAAATTGGAACGATTACCACCCCAAAGAAGCATATATTCTGTTTCCTTCATAAACGAATCACTTTTCAATCCTATGATAACATTTTAGGATAAATTTGAAGGTGGGGAGGGATATGTTTTGCCAGATTAGAAGCCGGAGAAAGAAGCGAGTAATATTTTAGAAATGACAGAGTCATTAACGAGGCACTGTTAGAAGAGTAGCTTGGGACAGAACAAAGCTGGGGAGTAAGTGACAGGATTGATGCTGTGTCACAATTTACTACTGTACATCATGGCAAAAAAAAAGATTGTTTTGTGGATGTGATCAATACTTGTCAATGCTGCATTAACTAAAACCTGGACTTAGGGCTGAGCTATCCATTGGGGGACCACCTACCCCTGCCACCATGACTCTTGATGATGTCATTACAGTGTCACCACCCTGAGGGGTTGAAGAGATGGAAGAGATCTACAGGCTGTCTCATCAGCAGTGGCAGGGAAGCCTTTTGTCTGAAAGAAAGCAGGAGTCAGGAGGACTGTCCCCACCTCGCACTCTAACCGAGTTAAGGGATGGTCCTCCTGACTCCTGCTCATTGTGGGCAGGGATTGTCTCTCTTTGTTGTTGAATTGTACTTCCCAAGCACCTAGTACAGTTCTCTGCACACAGTAAGCACTCAATAAATACAATTGAATGAATGACCAAGTAGTGTTTCCTCACGTGCCACTCCTCCCTCTCCGTGTTTCACCCTGTTGCTTACTCTGTCAAAGTCAGGGTGGTGGTGGGGCAATGGTGAGGGTGGAAGAGAGAGATGATGAGGAATCCCTTCTTTCCACAAAGCAGAGTGACACCCAATACCACAGCGGGACAGCAGAAATATTCAGAAATATGTTTGTATGTAGATGTCTATATACAGAGATAAAGATAAAGAATGGGGTTGGAAAGGGATATTTGTCCAAATCAGGCTTCAGATGAACAGAATTGTAGAATCCTGGGAATAGAAAGGACCATGACTTTGAGAGACTAACTGAACATCTTCCTACCTCTAGACTTTCTACAGGGATTCCCTCAACACTTGTCAAACTCATTTTTTTTTTGTTAATTTTTCCAATCCAGAAACCCTTCCTAATGTTCATTAGGAATGTTAGTTGAAACAGAAAATATATTGCCTCAGACTTGTATAACTTCTTTAAGAGTATTGATGCTTATTATGAGCAGAAACTTCATTGCTGTGACTGGCAGGGCTGGATAACATTGGGGAACAATTCTATTTTGCAAATATACACACACACACACACTCACTCATGTAATCCCATAGATATCAGTATGTTACAAACTCAGTTCTAAATGAAGAAACGATGCCACTACTCCCAATGATTTGAAAATAGAAGAATCAGAAACATTGTGGTTCCAATGACATTAATGAAATTGCTTCTGTTTTTAGAAATCTGGCTCTTTGTAAATATCATACTGTGCTGTTTATCACCATACAGCATATGCATATTTTCTATAAAACAGAAATGTGGTAATTAGCACCATGCAAGGTAGATAATGTGATTCCACTGGCAATGACATTCAAATTCATAACTTCCAGAGGCCTGACAGAGGTTCCTTGTAGGAGGTTGTAACTCTTGTGTTGGGGGCACTACCAAAATAATGATTAATAATATGATAATAATAGTAATACATGTGGTATTTGATAAATGCTTACTATGTGCCAGGCACTGTATTAAGCACTGGGGTAGATATAAGATAATCAGGTCCTACATGGGGCTAACAGTCTAAGAAGGAGGGGGAACAGATACTGCATCTCCATTTTGTAGATGAGGTAACTGAGGCACAGAGAAGTTAAGCAACTTGCCCAGAGTCTCACAGCAGACAAGTGGCAGGACTAGGATTAGAACCCCAGTCCTTCTGGCTCCTAGGCCCTTGCTCTATTCACTAGTTCACAGTGCTTCTCTATGTATCTTGATACCCTGCTACACTTTTACAAAAGCCATATCTTTTCATCTCTTCCACTGCTTCATCCACTGGAACATCAGGGTATTGAAAAATACTGTATCTATGAGCTCAGAATAATCCATCCATAAATGCTGCATCACCATCATCAACAGCATTTACTGCACAACTACTCTGTGAAAATCACTGTGAGAGGTTTTAGGGAACATACACCACAGGAAATGGCCCACTCCCTGTGTTCAGGGAGTTTATAGTGTAACAAGGAAACTTTGGCTCCCCTTTATTCCTCCCTATTGAGCAGGATTGAATGATCTCTCCCAGAGTCCCATGTAGGATATGCAGCTGCACCGCAATTTGCAGAAAACACTCATGTAATTGCTAGTCCAGGTGATAAGCCTGCCAAATACAAGGACGAAGATTAAAAAAAAGAAGTAAAGGAAGTCTAGATTTTTCCCCACTTAGTCTCAGGAAACAAGTCGTGCAAAAAGTCAGGTTTACCCAGCCCAGGCTGAGACTCATTATAAATGCAGATTAATATTTTCAGATAGGCAGAGGTCTGAATAGGTGGCAGGTAAGATAGGCTGGTCATGGTCAGGAGTCACAACAGACAGTAGGCGGACGGGAATCAGCCAAAGAGGCTGACTCAGAAAAGGACTTCAGGGAAATGGGAATCCAGAGATGACCTCAAAAAAGATGCTGGGTCTCAGACCAGATCAGGAGATGCTTCAGAGCCAGACTAGAGAGCAGGGGCCTAGCACCTAGCCAAGGATCTTGCCGTGTTTACATCTCTTCACAACCTTTTTTGGTCAGGATTATTAGCATTGCCTAAGACCTTCATATTTACTTTCATCATTAGATTTTTCATGCATTTCCTCCTATATCATTTTCCCCTATTTCCCACCCAGGTTTAACTTATTTTAAAAAAATGAAGATGATATTCAGATGGAGACCTGCTAGCACTGGTTGTGAAACCTTGACATGGGTTTTAGGCCCATGTTCTGACCTTGGCCTGATCATCTTGAAGGCAGGCTCAGTCATTTTTCCAGTATGGTCCAACCAGATGCCCTTTTCAGCTGGAGGTTTTAGACTCTACAGTCAGTTCATTGTAGACCATTTTGGCAAGCACCATGTAGATTTTTGAGTGACCTCGGTTTTCTATAGTAGGGATACACTGAAGAGCAGAATGGCGTAGTGAATAGAGCATGGTCCTAGGAGTCAGAAGGTCATGGGTTCTAATCCTGGCTCTGCCACTTATCTGCTGTATGACCTTGGGCAAATCACTTCATTTCTCTGTGCTTCAGTTACCTCATCTGTAAAATGGTGATTGAGACTGTGAGCCCCCATGTGGGACAGAGACTGTGTCCAATCCGATTTGCTTGTATCCACCTCAACACTTAGCAGTGCCTGGCACCTACTAAGTGCTTAATGAATACCATAATAATTATTCCCTGAAGGAATACACAGGGAATTAATCTGGATGCTTAAAATTCCTTGTTGCCAGTAAATTTATTGTAGCCATGAATTTGTTACAAGATAGTCCTCTATCTACTGCTAATGCACTCATGATGATGAACACAGTCTTCCATTGAGAATGACAGGTAAATCTCTGTCCTGAAATTTTAGTGCATGCAATTATTTTTAAGGTTTATTTGTGTTTAAGATCCATTTACAGCCAAAGCGACTGAGGCTTAGCACTGGCACTGTTCTGTAGCAGCATAATTCAGCAGGTGATCACCTTAGTGGTCACTGTGGTCTTTGCCACACTCATTAGCCATTTAGTTATTATTCATGATTTCTGCTGAGGTCTACCCCCCTTGCAGACTGCCCTAGGCTGTTCTTCAGTTACCACTGATTGTATAGCCCCAGAAGACATTCCTCTATTTACAGAGCTGAGACAAGAACCCACGTTGCCTCATTCCCAGAGCCATGCTCTTCCCACTGCAATAACAGCAGGGATCATATTGTGTTTCTCAGATTTTGTGTCAGTAGCTAATGAGCTTGCGACAGAAACAGAGAAGCACAGTATGACTCTTGTAGTGCAGATGATTGAAACAAGTGTATAATACTAACCTTATTTTCGGATAGGCCTTTGTCCTTACTAAGCAAAGTTTTTCCAGTCATGGGTATATTCAGGGGTTGGGCTGTCTAAACTACATCTGATTGTATTATGGGCATCCCCGGCACCTCTATCCAGTCTTCCACCACTCAGTCGAAAGGTATAATTTACAGCAAGATTATAAGACATTGTTTCTCATTGGTTACCCAAATATGAGCTGTGTTCTTTGATTGGTCCTTGTCACCAGGATATGAAACTTTTTTAAAACTTCATTAGAGAAAGTGATAATGCTTCTAAAACAAATAAAATTAGTGTCTGGGAGGGATTTAAAGCTAGGGGCTTCCCGCTGATGGGATCTGAAATTTTATTGAAGCTTTAAAAGAGGGGGAGAGAATTTGTATCCTTTCCTGTCCCCAGTTTATTGTCCCTACTGTGGGAGGGGTATGGAGCCGATCATGTGCCTTAGCAAAGAATGTGTGGCCTTGACACAAGAACTTTTCAAGCACCTAGCCCCCTGATTTAATTTACCCTGTGTTATAAAGCTCAATGATCCGCCTGTAGCCCAGGAGTATGTAAGGGGAGCTCACTGTTTGTTAATCAATTAATTGTGTTTATTGAGCACTTACCTTGTGCAGAGCCTTGTACTAAGCACTTGCGATAATACAATATATTAAGGTGGTAGACTTTATTCATCAATGGGAACCAAAACATTCTTGTTTTGGGGTGGTGATCTGATGAGTGATTTTCTAGCCCTATTTTCAGGGAGATTTGGAGACTGTTACTTCTAACTTCCTTTCCTCAGTCAGCCTGTTAAGTAATGTCCAATTTTGCCCTGGCATGTTTAGACTTTGAAGCTGCCTCTTCCTCAGGATTCATTCATTCAATCATATTTATTGAGCGCTTACTGTGTGCAGAGCACTGTACTAAGCGCTTGGGAAATACAAGTTGGCGACATATAGAGATGGTCCCTACCCGACAACGGGCTCACAGTTTAGAAGGGGGAGACAGACAACAAAACAAAACATGTGGACAGGTGTCGAGTCATCACAAAAATATGGAACGCTTCACTAATTTGCGTGTCATCCTTGCGCAGGGTTTCCTCCCTCCTGTTAGAGCCTTATCTGCTTAAAGAAGCAGGTCATTATAACACCCTTTTGATGCTGGAAAAATGCAGCTTTAATCAATTAATGCAACTGCCTTATTATAGGCTTCTCCAGTGAAAAATAAAATCATTACTTCCAGGGTGGTCTCCCCTAGAATGTAAGCTCCTTGTGGGCAGCATATATGCCCCCCACCTCTACTGTATTAAACTCTCACAACTGCTTAGTTCAGGGATCTACTCATGGCAAGCACCCAATAACTGTCATTGATTGATTGATTGATAGACCTTTGATACCAAGTAAATTTAGGAAAAGAGTCAGAGCCATTTCCAGGATTTGATGCCGTAAAGTTGAGGAATTTCTATGGCAAGGATTTCAAGGCTATCGGTCTGAATATCTCCAGCTAGAGCCCAATCCATCACCAAACACATAGCAAAACAGGTGGTATTATTTTCTCTCTGACTATTTATGAATGAACAGTTTTCACCCTCTTACCTTACAGGACTTTTCCTCTTTGGCATCTGGGGAATGAGCCAAGAATAGGTACTGCTGCATTTGTCTCTCTGATGGCAGCAGAGACCATGTTTAATTTTAGACAATCTTCTTTGCTACTTCATAATAGTAAAAACTACACGTTGCCAACTTGTACTTCCCAAGTGCTTAGTACAGTGCTATGCACACAGTAAGTGCTCAATAAATACAATTGATGATGATTGATGATGATGTTAAGCACCTGCTATATGCTTAGCCCTCTCCTAAATACTGGGGTTGATATATTATCATCAGGTAGGATACAGTTCCTGTCCTACATCGGGCTCACAGTCAAGAGGAGTGGGAGAACAGGTATTGAATCCCCATTTTACAGATGATAATAATAATAATAACAATAATAATGGCATTCGTTAAGCACTTACTATGTGCAAAGCACTGTTCTAAGCACTGGGGAAAGAGAAGTTAAGTGACTTGTCCCAGGTCACTAAGCAGGCAATTGGCAGAGTTGGGATTACAGCCCGGGTCCTCTGACTCCCAAGCCCGTTCTTTCTCCTAGGCTATGCTGCTCTCTTATTATTATTAAAATAATGATTATTAGTATTATTCATTTTGGTAAGGAGGAAAAGTAGGAATCCTGATTTTATGAATGAGTTAACAAATGAGAGTACAGAGGCCTATATGAGCCTTCCACAGAGGATTAGTGGTTGAATTAATTGTAGTTGCTGACAATATACTTCAAGTAATTTTAGAGTCAAAATAAGTACATTTTGAGCCCCAAAGTATAAGCTGAAAAACAGGTTTGGTATTTCTTCTGTAAAATAACATTTATCAAGTTGTGAAAATTCACCTATTTACAATGAACAATTTTCCTGATTGGAATTGTTTTATTGTTATTCCTTTACACTTACATTTCTTTGATATTTACCAACTACTTTTTGAACTCAGACTTGGCACACAATCCAGCAGGCTATTTATTATTCACCTTTACAACAAGTATGTACCCAGGTGGCATGCATGTAACCCAATATAGACACCCAAATATGCATACCCACTTGTTTAAACTTTTTTACCATCACACATTTCTGTGCTATTTGCATATTTAATAGTTAACCCTTTTGTAATGCATAAGCTCCAGAACAGGATTCTTCCTTTTAAATTGCCTGGTATAGTATCTAATTCAGCATCTGGAACATGCATGTACTTAAGAAATAGTATTGGAAAATTATATATGCACCTCTCTCTGTTTCATTTTTATATGTATGATTTTTTATAGTTTTATCTTGAAAATATACTTCTACTTATGTCTTATCTGAGTCTTTGTCGGTGAGTGTCCATGTTCATACCAGCACTTTACTTGCTTTCTAAACAGAATTTATTCAACTGCCTACAGTTAAGAGTCAGGGTAGACCACTGTAATGAATATCTTGTAATAAAAAATAAAGCACCCCTCAGTTACAAGGTCGAGGGAGCCACCTTGGCCAAAGAATAATGAATTAGTACATATATAAAAATACATTTCACAGAATGTATGTTTTAGATCTATCAAATGTACTTTACACATTCATATTTCTTCTACATATTTGTAGAAATCAGTACGAAAATATTATCCCATCTAAAAACAGAAAAGAAGATTCAGTTAATATGTTAGAATGTATATATCCACTTCAGAAAAAGTTATATTTCAGAAAACATTTGCCTTTCCTGGAGAAGGCCCTGTTTTTTGTATTTTTCTTTGAAAGGAAACAACCATAATAGTAATAGCTTTCAAATGCAGGCTCACTAATAGAAGCAAATGATATAGTGTTTTATGGACAGTTTACCCTATGTATGTCCAAGAATAAATATTCTGGTGCTTACTCTTAGTGATGATATTTTTCTCTTCTCTTACAGGTTGTCTTAGTCTTCGCTCTTAGCATTGGTGCACTTGTAATATACTTCATAGATTCCTCAAAGTGAGTATTCAAATTCATTTATTTTTTCCTAAAACAATCATGGACTTTTAAATGATTCTATCTGCCTATTTCAGCACCAGGTTTCCATTAGTTGTCAGAATGAAGTAGTTTCAAAGCCAGGCGTGGCCTTCTGCATTTGTTTCAGAAAGGAGAGCTTTGGGGAAAGATGGTACAATTTGCCTGGCTATTCTGGGAGAGAAAGAGTAAGATGTTGGAGCTGCAGGATGAAACCCCAAAACTATGAAAACCCCTTTGGTTCAGGTGGGCAGAGCTGTTTCTGAAACAGTTTCAGAATTGAAGATGTCAGAAGTAAAGGGGGATGTTTAATGAACCTATGGCAATTCCATAAAGACTAACCCAAGACTATCAAGGAGAACCTTCTCTGGAAGCAAACTGGGGTTCTCCGTGATTGCCACTGGACTTATTATGAGATGTTCTTTGCCTTCAAATTTAGGATTCATTTTGGGTCCCAGTTATCTCTAAATCATCCTGGCCAGGATAAAGACAGTCTTGAGATCTCTGCAGCAAAATCAGTTCCAAATGGAGTTGTGTGAGGGGAAAACATACTGGAGAACATTGGATCCCTGCAAGTTCGAGGGAGGGGAAGGGTTAAATAAGTGCCCTAGTGAAAGGTTCAAGTAGTAAAGACTTCATCAATATCCTGTGGGTACCCAACTAAGAGGGCAAGGCTGAAAGTGTTCTTGGCAATGTGAACTCTGGTTTAAGAGGCCACCAAATCGGTACTTTAAAATGTGCGTATTCACTTTACAAAACTTTAGGATTACTTTTCCCGAACCACTCAGAGTACAGAGCCTGGTACAGATCTGGTTTACTAATTGGGAGCTGAATTGGGGTAATTAGAGAGAGGTGGGCTTTGTTATGGGTCATAAACCAGAATTAGAGACTTCACGGTTTGGGAAAAGTGCTGGCTGTGACCTCTACCTCCTGTGGACTCTGTATTTGCAAACTCCTAGGTGTAAATATTTTCTCCTCCTTTGGCTGGAAGCTAGTGTTACATGCCTTTGAACCTGTTCTAACCAGGACTTTAGGCAGATATCTTGGAGATCCTTGCCACCTTGGCTTATCTGAAACCTCTCTGTGGCCGGAACTCAGCAAGAAACGCAATGGAAACGTTATGCCCTTCAGAGTGGTCACTGTTCAATCTGAGAGACTGTTATTCATCTCAATACCACATGATAGGTGCCTTGATTCCAAGTTTCCCAAAACCAACTATTCATGGATTTGAGTGTAAAGACCAGAAAGTTGTGAGAGTCAGGGAACTTGGAGAGTGAGCTCAGCAGGAACAGATTCTCAAACACTTTCCTTGTGCTCCTCCCTTGGAAGCAACTGAGACTCAGAATCCAGAGCTGCAAATGTCCTCCTGAAGTCATTCAGTTCAGCTCCGTTCTTCCAGACAGGACTGCACCGACTCATTACAGACAGATTGCAGAGTCGAAAGATCTCCAAGGTGTGGGTTAACCCAACTTCCTCCATGGACTATTATAAGGACTCATGTTACTGGGAAGAAATAACTGTTTCAAACTTCAAGAATTCATGTCTTTGAGCAGGGGGAGGCAAGGGACTTAATGAACTTTTTGTGCTTATTCAATTGGTTTCTGAATCCCATTTGTGCTGAACTCATGAATTATTAATTAACACCCCGATCCTATTTCTGAACTCTGTCCTTGGCGGGAGAAGGGGATAACCCCAACTTGTTTGCCTACGTGTTGTCATGTTTGCACATGCTACAACTGCCTGTGGCAGAAGATGACTCTTCAGGATTTGGTCTACAACCTTTAGGGGGCAGGATGAGGTTGGGGGGATACTGAACTTGCTGACGGGTTGAGAGTCATTGCCACCCAATCTGTTCTCTCTTCTCTGCTCCTTTTGCTCCCTTGTTGCTCAGTTTTGATTTAGATAGAAAATGTTCAGTTTTACAAAGGAGTGCATAGGATGTCATTCCTTAGCATGCTTAAGCTGTAGGCACAGTTCCTGAAAAGCCCAAATACCACCAAGTTTTATCAGAGGTCAGGTGGGAATAGGACCACTACTAAAAATTGTGATTTTGTTCAATGCAGGACATTTTCCAACTTCCTTTTGTGCTCTTTTCATCAGGGATTCAAAACGGATCTAAATGAACAATAGGGAAGGGAGGAACAGAGTGTGAGTGATTATTTGAATTAATCCACATTCTCATTTAGTCCTGCACCTGGTTTTTTTTGAGCTGAGACTACTGATTTCATAGGAAAACCCTGCTAGTCATCCACTGTTAGAATTCCCCCCTTCCTGGTGCCTGGGATCCACCTCTTCTTTTTTCCAGGCTGGAAATTTAGACCTTTTTCACTCAGGGTGCTAGTATTGTCCTATCCTTTCCTTATGAGTATATCCTAAGTAGATTTAGGTTAATTCATTCTTCAGGAGTCAGTAACCCCATAATAAGCACAATTATTGTCTTCACTTTGTCCCAGAAAAATGCTAAGTTTCACATGTTCAGTATTAATGAAAGACTGTCCTAGATTAATCTTTCTTGTGTTGAATGTTTCAGCTATTAATCAGTCTGCTAATTCTGCTGTATTGTATTCTCCCAAGTGCTTAGTACAGTGCTCTGCACAGAGTAAATGCTCAATAAATACCATTTAAAGACTTTTGATTCATTAAAAAGAGCAGGAGTTTGGGGAAACAAAAGATTGACCTCTTTCATGAGTTAGAATTCACAACATGAAGATCTTGCATATCATAAGTTAGCTGAAGCTAGGTAGCTCTATGCCCATGTGGGAGAGTGGAAGGAGATATCAGAAGCCTTCTAGGCTATCAAGAACTCTTTGTACTTGTTTATAACTTGACTTAAGGGTGGTGTGCCTTGGACAGTAAACTACTGACTTTACTAATCAGGAACCATCTTAATACGTAAACATAACCAGGAATAACGAGAGAGCTTGGCTTTAAAATTAAGAATTTTTTCTAGGGAAACAGTAAAACCCGTTAAGTCATAAAACAGGGATTCTGGTCACTCAGATTTACTAGGTAAACTGGACAAGTCATTTTCTGATCCTCCCTGCTCTCATCATTCTTTTTAAATCATACTTTTTAAGCACTTACTATGTACCAGATACTGTAGTAAGCACTGGGGTAGATACAAACTAGTAAAGTTGGACACAGTCCATGTTCCCCCCAGGGATCACAGTCTTAATTTTCATTTTACAGATGACAAACTGAGGCACAAAGAATCTAATTGACTCTTCCAAGTTCACACAACAGACAAGTAGAGGAGCTGAGAGTAGAACCCAGAGCCTCTGACTCTCAGACCCACTTTCCTTCCACTAGGCCACTCAGTTTCCCATTTTAGAAAGGGTTAATAATCCCTGTTCTTTCTACCCCTCTGATGAAGTAGTAATGAAATTAGATTTTTAATGTGAAAGCGCCTTGAGTTATCTAGAAGAAATATTTTAGCTTAATCTTCAGTACTAAGTAATAATAATAGTAGCTGTATTGCACTTTGGATTTGACTCGCGAAAAATGTTATCTTGAAAAATCTCTAATTTTCATAACTAATCAAGTGGGCAAGCTTTCTGGGTATTAATGTCAGTTTTATGAATTTTATTCTCAGTGTTATCCTTGGCTGGGGAAAATAGATTGACGTCATTGGCAAGTCAGTCACATTTTAAAGAGAGATTTTTAAGAATTGAGAGAATGGATGGGTCATGGTCATTTGGAAACATTATGTGACCTTTGTACTTAGATGACTGCTCTCATCTCAGGCCCGGAGAGCAATGTGAAGGAAGGCTTTTGTGGTTAAAGCCCTGGGACTGGAACTCTCGGCTTTTGGAGCCTGGTTGGCCTTGAACAGCAAGGCACTCACTGAGACCTGTAACAAAGACAAGCTAGTCTAGTCCCTTGCTTTTCACAGTCAGATAATAGATATCTGGTTCCTAGAGAACGTGGGAAGTAAAGTAGAAGAGCACATCCTTGTTCACCATTGTTACATTTCAAAGGCATGACTATGCCTTTCTGCATGGACAAAAAATTTTTGAAATGGAGAAAACAGAGAGACATGTTTTGCAGTGTCTTTGAGAAAGTGAAATTGCCAACTTCCTGCAAATACAAAGAGCAATTTAAAATTCGCTTTAATTAGCAGCAATCATCAAATGTTTATTGTGATGTTATCTTTACTTTTGTTTCTGTCTGTTTTTTGCCTCTTTTTCAATGTATTGAGCCAGCTAGGTACATTTCTGTTTTAGCTTCTTGGCCCTGGTGTCAGTGATGCTAATCAATCAATTGTATTCATTGAGCACTTACTGTGTGCGGGAAACTGTACTACTCTTTTGGGAGAGTACTACACAATATTATAACAAACACATTCCTGTCACATAGTAGGTTTACAGTGTGCTACCATGGTAATCCAAGCACTGTTACTTTCCTGCCTTGGTTAGTGCATCAGCCTCCTTGCTGACCTCCTGTCTCTCCCCACTCCAGTCTATACTTCATTCTGCTGCCCAAATCATTTTTCTTCAGTTCCATTCAGTCCACGTTTCCCTACTCCTCAAGAGCTCCCAGTGGTTGCTCATCCATCTCCCTATCAAACAGAAGCTTCTTACCACAGACCTTAAAGCATTTAGTCACTTTCTCCACTCCTAACTTACCTCTCTGTTTTCCTACAACCCAGTCTGCACATTCACTCCTCTAATGCCATCCTACTCATTGTACCTCGATACTAGTACAGTGCTCTGCTCACAGTAAGCACTCCATAAATACGATTGAATGAATGAATGAATGAATGAATGAATGAATGATATTGTTTATCTCACCGCTGACCTCTTGCCCATATCCTGCCTCTGGCCTGAAATGCCCTCCCTCTTCCTATCTGACAGACAATCATTCTCCCCACCTTCAAAGCCTTATTAAGTTCACAATTCCTCCAAGAGGGCTTCCCCAACTAAATCTTCATTTCCTCATTTCCCACTCCATTCCATGTCACCCTTGTATTTGGATTTGCACCATTTATCCCCCCCTCCCTCAGCCCCAGAGCACTTATGTATATATCAGTAACATTTTCATTTATACTATTACCTTTATCTTCCTCTATACTGTAAGTTCTCTGTGGACAGGGGAAGTGTCTAAGAATTCTGTTGTACTCACCCAAGCATTTAGTACAGTGCTTTGCTCGCAATAAGTGCTCAATAAATATGATTGATTGATTGGCTGAAGCATACCTATGTTTTCCCCACCCTAAAACAAAATAAAACCACTATAACCCCACCTCCCCTCCTCCCATTCCTAAACAAACTTGAAAAATTGGTTCCATACACCCATAGGTTCCACATCCATTTCTCCAACTCCATTTTTGACCCTTTAGAGGTTGGTTTCTGTGTTCCATGGAGACTGCCCTCTCCCAAGTCACCAATGATCTAATGTACCCTCCTATGCCCTGATCATTCTCAATCTCCTCATCTTGGCCACTGGGACCACTCCCTTCTCTTGGAAATACTATCTTGCATTTGTTTTTCTGACACGTTTTTTTCTCAGAAAAAAAGCATGGGCCGCAGAGTCAGGCAACTTATGTTTCAAACCCGGCTCCTCCATGTGCCTGCTGTGTGATCTTGGGCAAGTCACTTATCACCTCAGTGCCTTAGATACCTCATCTGTAAATTGGGATTTCAATACCTGTTGTCCCTCCTCCTTAGACTGTGAGCTCCATATGTGACAGGGACTGTGTCTATCCTAACAGTCTTATATCCACACCCGTGCTTAGTATGGTGTTAGGTACACAATTAGTATTTAACCATTATAGCAAATATTACTATCTACTAGTATCAATTCTTATATTACGATTATTATCTCTTCTCTGGATGATCCTCTTTAATCTCTTTCCTTGGTTTTCTTTCTCTGTCCCAAGTCCCCCAACTGTGAGTGTATCTAAGAAACTCTGTTCTGAGTTACCTCCTCCCTTCAATTTTCACTCACTGCCTTAGAGAACTCATCCTCTTCAATGATTTGAACTATCACTTCTATGCAGATGACCCCTAAAACTACCTCACTAGTCCTGACTTCTCTGCAATCTTACATTTCTTCCTTCCTCTAGAACATCTCTACATGGATGTCCTATTAAGTCCCAAACTGAACTCCTCATCTTTTCAACCAATCCTTTTCTCCATCTAACTTTCCCATTATAGATGACACCACCAACCTCCCTATCTCTTAAACCTGAAAGCTTGTTTTTACTCTTGACTCCTCCCTCTTGTTCAACCTCCAAATTCAATCTATCGCCAAGTTCTGCACAGAGTTCGTCCACAACTTTTCTGGAATTTGATCCTTCCTGTCCATCAAAATGACCCCTGTGCTGATCCAAACACATGCCAAATTCTAGCTTTGCTCCATCAAATCAGTTATAATAATAATGATGATGATAACTGTGGTGTATGTTAAGCACTTACTACGTGTCAAGCACTGTACTAAATGCTGGAGTAGATAAGAGACAATCAGGTCCCAAATGGGGCTCACAGTCTAAGTAGGATGGAGAACAGATATTGAATCCCCATTTTGCAGATGAGAGAACTGAGACACGGAGAAGTTAAGTGACTTGCCTAAGGTCACACCACAGGTAAGTGGTGGAACAGAGATCAGAACCCAGGTCCTCCTACTACAAGGCTGGTACTCTTTCTGCTAGGCCACACTGCTCACATTTTCAAAAAAACTTTCTGCACACATCTCCCTGATCCTCAAAACCTTCCATTGTTTCCCCTTCTTCTCGGCATCAAGCAGAAATTCTCGATGATTAGTTTTAGGACATTCGGTCAACTCTCATCTTCCTACCTTTCTGCTCTCTTTGTCCATTACAGACCCAGCTCACACTCTCTGTGCCCTTTCAAGTTCACCTACTCACCATGTCATTCATTCATTCAATTGTATTTATTGAGTGCTTACTGTGTGCAGAGCACTGTACTAAGCGCTTGGGAAGTACAAATTGGCAACATATAGAGACGGTCCCTACCCAACAGCGGCCTCACAGTCTACAAGGAAATCATTTTCCTTCTCTTCCCTGCTGCTGACCTAGTAGGTGTAGTAATAGTGTCTACTGAGTGTTTATGGTGTTTAGAGCATTGTACTGAACCCCAGGAAAGAATGCATCAGTGGAAATTGGATATGGTCCCTCTCCCTCGGGGAGGGGTGGGTAGAGGGGGTGCTCACAGTCCTGCTTAATCCTTCCGGGCTGTCTGGTCCCTTTTACATTCATTCATTGGGTATGGAGCCAATCATGTGCCTTAGCAAAGAATGCATTGCCTTGACACAAGACCCTTTCAAGCACCTAGCCCCCTGATTTAATTTGCCCTGTGTTATAAAGCTCAATGATCCCTCTTTAGCCCAGGAGTATGTAAGGGGAACTCACTGTTTGTTAATCAATTAATTGTGTTTACTGAGCACTTACCTTCTGCAGAGCCTTGTACTAAGCACTTGCAATAATAGAGTACATTAAGGTGGTAGACTTTATTCATCAATAGGAACCAAAACATTCTTGTTTTGGGGTGGAGATCTGATGAGTGATTTTCTAGCCCCATTTTCAGGGAGATTTGGAGATTGTTACTTCCAACTTCCTTTCCTCAGTCAGCCTGTCAAGTAATGTCCAATTTTGCCATGGCATGTTTAGACCTTGAAGCTGCCTCTTCCTGAGGATTCATGCATTCAATCGTATTTATTGAGCACTTACTGTGTGCAGAGCACTGTACTAAGCACTTGGAAAGTACAATTTGGCAACAGTTAGAGACAGTCAATACCCAACATTGGGCTCACAGTCTAGAAGGGGGAGACAGAAAACAAAACAAAACAAGTGGACAGGTGTTAATACCATAAGAATAAATGAATAGAATTATAGGTACACACAGTAGCCCACTGCTCTCCCCACTTGAAGCTCTTCTGAAATCTCATCTCCTCCAGGAACCCTTCACTGGTGAATTCCTAATCTCCCCACTTAATATCCTCCCAAGAATTTCTGTGCCACTTAAGCTATTGGGTAACTACCCCGCTTCTTCCCACCACCACAGGTCTTATGTCTACAGTTACTCTTATCTACAGTTACTCATCTCTAATTTGTTTTAACTTCTGTCACTTTAGATTTCAAGCTTTTTGAGGGCAAAGATCATGTCAACTAATGCTGCTATACTATCCCAAGGACTTAGTACAGACAGTATGTGCTTAATAAATGCTACTAATAATAATTGTGATATTTGTAAAGTGCTTACTATGTGCCGGGAACTATACTAAATGCTGGGATATAAACAAGGAAATCAGGTTGGACACAATCCCTGTTCTACATGGGGATCACTATTTCTCCTCCCTTATTGACACCCATGCCCATCATCCCCGTCAGCTCTTCCGTAAATTAAACTCCTTCCCTCACCCTCAACGATCTGGCCTCCTACTTCATTAACAAAATTAAATCCATCAGGTCTGACCTCCCCAAAGTCACTCCCCCCCCACTTCTCCAACCCCCCGGCTCTCAACACTCTCTGCTACTCTCCCATCCTTCCCAGCAGTATCCTCAGAGGAGCTCTCCTCCCTCCTCTCAAGTGCTACTCTGGCCACCTGTGCTTCTGACCCCATTCCCTCTCATCTCATGAACTCTCTTGCTCCATCCCTTCTCCCCTCCTTAACTTCCATCTTCAACCACTCACTCTCCACTGGTTCCTTCCCCTCTGCCTTCAAACATGCCTGTGTCTCTCCCATCTTAAAATAAACCCTCTCTTGACCCCACCTCACCTTCTAGTTATCACCCCATATCCCTCCTACCATTCCTTTCCAAACTCCTTGAGCGAGTTGTCTACACATGCGGCCTCAAATTCCTCAACACCAACTCTCTCCTCCACCCCCTCCAGTCTGGCTTCCTTCCCCTACATTCCACAGAAACTGCACTCTCAAAGGTCACCAATGACCTCCTGAATGCCAAATCCAACGGCTCATACTCTATCCTAATCCTCCTTGACCTCTCAGTTGCCTTCTACACTGTGGACCACCCCCTTCTCCTCAACATGCTATCCAACCTTGGCTTCACAGACTCCGTCCTCTCCTGGTTCTCCTCTTATCTCTCTGGTCGTTCATTCTCTATTTATTTATTTATTTATTTATTTTACTTGTACATATCTATTCTATTTATTTTATTTTGTTAGTATGTTTGGTTTTGTTCTCTGTCTCCCCCTTTTAGACTGTGAGCCCACTGTTGGGTAGGGACTGTCTCTATATGTTGCCAATTTGTACTTCCCAAGCACTTAGTACAGTGCTCTGCACATAGTAAGCGCTCAATAAATACGATTGATGATGATGATGATGATTCTCAGTCTCTTTTGCAGGCTCCTCCTCCCCCTCCCATCACCGTACTGTGGGGGTTCCTCATGGTTCTGTTCTTGGTCCCTTTCTGTTCTCGATCTACACTCACTCCCTTGGTGACCTCATTCGCTCCCACGGCTTCAACTACCACCTCTACGCTGATGACACCCAGATCTACGTCTCTGTCCCTGCTCTCTCCCCCTCCCTCCAGGCTTGTATCTCCTCCTGCCTTCTGGACATCTCCATCTGGATGTCTGCCCGCCACCTAAAACTCAACATGTCCAAGACTGAACTCCTTGTCTTCCCTCCCAAACCCTGCCTTCTCCCTGACTTTCCCATTACTGTTGACGGCACTACCATACTTCCCATCTCACAAGCCCGCAACCTTGGTGTCATCCTCGACTCCGCTCTCTCATTCACCCCCTCACATCCAAGCCGTCACCAAAACCTGCCGGTCTCAGCTCCGCAACATTGCCAAGATCCGCCCTTTCCTCTCCATCCAAACCACTACTCTGCTCGTTCAAGCTCTCATCCTATCCCGTCTGGACTACTGCATCAGCCTTCTCTCTGATCTCCCATCCTCGGGTCTCTCCCCACTTCAATCCATACTTCATGCAGCTGCCTGAATTTTCTTTCTCCAGAAACGCTCTGGATATATCCCCTCCTCAAACTCCCCTCCTCAAAAATCTCCAGTAGCTACCAATCAATCTGCGCATCAGGCAGAAACTCCTCACCCTGGGCTTCAAGGCTGTCCATCACCTCGCCCCCTCCTACCTCACCTACCTTCTCCAGCCCAGCCCGCACCCTCTGCTCCTCTGCCGGTGATCTCCTCACGATGCCTCATTCTCACCTGTCCCACTGTCGACTCCCGGCCCATGTCATCCCCCTGGCCTGGAATGCCCTCCCTCTGCCCATCCTCCAAGCTAGCTCTCTTCCTCCCTTCAAGGCCCTACTGAGAGCTCACCTCCTCCAGGAGGCCTTCCCAGACTGAGCCCCCTCCTTCCTCTTCCACTCTCCATCCCCCTCCTTACCTCCTTCCCCTCCCCACAGCACCTGTATATATGTATATATGTTTGTACATATTTATTACTCTATTTATTTTACTTGTACATATCTATTCTATTTATTTTCTTTTGTTAATATGTTTGGTTTTCTTCTCTGTCTCCCCCTTCTAGACTGTGAGCCCACTGTTGGGTAGGGACTGTCTCTTTATGTTGCCAACTTGTACTTCCCAAGCACTTAGTACAGTGCTCTGCATACAGTAAGCACTCAATAAATACAATTGATTGATTGATTGATCACAGTCTTTATTCCCATTTTACAGATGAGGTAACTGAGGTGCAGAGAACCTAAGTGACTTGTCCAAGGTCATGCATCAGACAAGTGGCAGAGCCAGGATTAGAACTGAGGTCTTCTGACTTCCAAGCCTGTTCCCTATCCACTAGGCAACGCTGTTACTGATTGATCGATTTTGGTGACAAAGTTGCTGTCCTCCTTACAAACTATTTTTTTAGGTACAGGAAAAATAATTAAAATAAAAAAATAAGAAAAAGAAAACCAGTGGTGCCAGCAAGAGGCAAAGGCACATGAAACTGCATAATCAATTATTCACCCTTACTTTCAGAATTTCAAGTAAAAGAGAGATATTGTGGTAGTAAAATATGTGGGTCTTTAGTGTTTTCATTTATTCCAGTAGCATTCTAGGACCTTATGATTCACATGGAGTGAAGGTGTTTTCTTTTTTGATTTATGCTGAAATTCAGCTGTTCCTCATTATGGGTTAAGTGGATTATGTATATTTAATACTGCATATATTGAAAGTGAAGGTCAAGTCATGAACACTGGTGACTTCAGTGAAGCTTAATGTCACAGAAAAAAGGTACCTGCTGGTAGCAAAATAAAGTATATAAAGGTCAGAAGTTGATAACATTTTCTTTTATGGTCTTCCCCCTTCTAAGAAGTAGCATGCAAAAGTTTGCAAATCTTGTCCATTTGCTGATTTTTAGCAGGATTTTAGATAGTTCCAGAAACCTAAAATGTACAAATAATGGAAAAGATTATTCATTCTGATTGGTAGCAATTTGAAAATTCACTCTCCCCTATAGATACCTTGCCCAGACTTGAATTTTTTGTTTTGTTTGTTTTATGGTATTTGTTAAATACTTATTATGTGTCAAGCACTGTTCTAAGAACTGGGGCAGATATAGGTTATTCGGTTGGACACAGTCCCAGTTCCACATGGGTCTCACACTCTGAATTGAAGGGAGGAGAATTTAAACCCCATTTTACATTTAAGGAAACTGAGTCACAGAGGAGTTAAGTGACTTGAGCAAACCATTTTTATGGCTAGGGTTTCTTCACTTTGCAAGACTGTAATAGGGTCTTTTTGAATTATGGTACTGATCAGGATTTAATTGTCATTTTAGGAAAAACTACTAATTATCACAAATAGAAACCAAGCTTTGGCATCTCTGATTATTTCCATCACACATTTCTACCTCTTTCAACTTTTAAACTCAGACTTTGAATAGACCTTCTTAGCATTAGCTGAGCAAGAAAGCTCATTCCTCTCAGCTTGCCAAGGTTTTTTAAATTATTGTAATGGTATTTGTTAAGCACGTACTATGTGCCAGGGACTGTACTGAACACTGGGGAAGATACATGATAATCAGGTTGCATCCAGTTTATGTCCCACATTTTAAAGATGAAGTAAGGAAGGCACAGAGAAATGAAGTAACTTGCCCAAGGTCACAGAGCAGACAAGTACCAGAGCAATTAAGAAGGCATAAATTAATAGTTATATAGAGAGGAATATTGACAAGGTCAATAGCTAACCTCCCAGCTACTGGAAGATATACAAATTCTTCAAAAATGGAAGTCCATCAATCCCTTCCCTTGTCCCTTGCTCCTCCCCTCCACCACCACTAAATTGAAACAGATGGTTTTTGCTTATATTGCAGCATCGAAATTGAGAATATTTTCTAAACAATGAGTTCCATTTCTTTATGTAGAGGGCAAGTGTATTTAATTATTATTTTGCATTTGTGTATATTTTGCCTGCTGTCCTCAGAAAGTTAATTTTATTAATCCATTGGTCTTTACAAATTTTTATTCCGAGGCATTTTAAACTCTAAAAAGCTGGAAGTTTTTCAACCCTGTTCAAAAAGACAGCAAATCTTTTTTCTTGCAATCAGTATAAATGTCATCTCTCAATTGCAAGCTGAGTTACTACAATCAGTGGCACACTCTTCCTCTATTCCTTTTAGGAAAATTCACAGCATTCATCTAACCTTTCCCTAAACAGTAGAAAATGGAAAGAGGAGTCATTGTGTTCAAACTGCTGTTCGTTTTTCTTTCTTTATGTCCTCCTCAAATTTTCCAAGTTCTTAACTGACATTTTTATTGTATGGTTTGGGGCTGGAAAATTATGGGTAGAGAGAGTTCAAGGGCAGGGTGTTCAAAACAGCAACTCACATCTGCGGAAGGCAGAGAACAGTGGAGCAGCTGCTGATAGAATGCAACATCAGATGGTGAAGGATTAGAGAGTTGCTAGGGAGAGGAAGGAAAGTCAGGAAAGAAGCTTTAAATAGCTAATGAATAGGTGAGTCCTAACCATTAGCACAGAGTCCAAAGTTTAGAACCTTCCTAGCACCAGACAATAAAAAATGGTCTTATAAATTTGTCTGATAAAAAGATCACAATACATTTAGAATCAGCTGAAAGAAAAGGAGAGACATATATCCACTAAAAAAAACTTCCTTTTATCGCCAAAATAAAGGACATGGAAGTCCTCTTGTCGATTGTTTCTTTCAGAGTAAAATCATAAACTCATTACCAGGTTTATGAACTGTGGACATGACCTCTTTTTCATTTATTTTTCTTCTCCCTTCTGACAGCTTGACAAATTGTAGCTTTTGGAAGACCCCGGTCACTGATGAGTCATTTGTGGTTTAAAAATAGAATCCCCTGCAGCAAGGACGCCCTTGCCATTTTTGATGCCTTTGTCCCTGCCGAATCATGGCCGAATCATGGAGGCCAGCTATCCCATGATTGCTAAAGAAAGTAGAAGATGATAATGCCAGAGACAGGAGACTGAGATGGCAATAAAAGGCAAAGGAGAAGGGTAATTCAGATAGCCACTTAGCAACATACGACAGACCGATAAGTAAAAACTGAGTACACATGGTTTTGCCATGCCTTGATAGTTTCTACCATAAAGAACTGGTTCTCAGCTTGGCAACCCTAGAAACTCTTAAACTAAGCAATTTGGCCCCTAGTAGTAATTTAAAAGAAAACAAAAACATGTTACAGTTCTGCAAACTAGAATGGGTTAGCTACAGTCCTGTCCAGAAAAAGGAAAGGGATGAGATGGCCTCTAAAGATGAAATCCTATGTTTCCTTTGTTAATAGGAAACAAAGGAATCCTCTGTTTCTTTGATTGGGGTTCATCAGTGAGTCTACCCCTAGTAGGCTCAAAGTGGGTTCAAAATGTTTTGCTAGCTCCTGTTTGGTTCCAAAGTCCTTTACCCAGTTGCCCACAAATAAGAGCTATAAAACTTCCATTTTGACCATTTGAAAAAGCATGCAGGTTTTACCTCTTAAAACCACCCTGCCTAGTGGAAAAAACATGGGCCTAGGGGTCAGGGGATCTGGGTTCCTATCCTGGCTCTGACATTTGCCTGCTGTGTGATCTTGGGCAAGAACTTTTAGGTGCCTCAGTTGCCTCATAGGCAAAATGGGAATGAAATACCTGTTCTCCGACCTACTTAGACTGGGAGTCCACTGAGGACCAGGGACTGTGTCCGACCTAATCATCTTGTATGTACCCCAGGACTTAGTACAGTTCTTGGCATGAAGTCAGTACTTAAATACCTCCATTATTATTGTTGTTGTTGCTATTCTTGTTATTGTTATTATTATTATATACACCTCTACCCATTTCACAACTCTTAATTTGAGAGCTGTCTTATTTATCTGCACTGTGGAGGTGCAGTTCTCTTAAAGATTGGTATAGTTCTCATCAACTCAGTCAAATTTATTGAGCACTTACTGTGTGCAAAGCACTGTACTAAGCACTTGGGAGAGCATAACATAACAATGTGACAGATGCATTCCCTGCCCACTCATCAATCAGTCGTTTCCAGGATGTCAGGGGAATCAGAACTGATGCAGAAAGCTTTTAGAGTGATAGGCTGGAAAAAATCATGAAACCTGCCTGCTTGGTGGCGTGGGTCAAATCTGCCTCTCCTCTTTCCTTTCAACCTCATCCCCTGCCCCATGAATATCTGAGTAGGGCAGCTCTCCTCTTCAGATTTGCTTTCTCCATTAAAGGAAATACACTGCTATCTGGAGTCCATCCAGTGAAATGGAGAAACTCTTTCTGCAAGGACACTGCCGTCTTCGACATAGGACAAGTTGGGAGACCCAAATCCCCCATGCCCCATTAACCAGCCTGTAGGTGTTAGTAGGTTACTAACTCTCATCTTCCCCCTTCCATCCTGGACCAGGCAGAGAGGTTGGAAAACAAGAGTTTTCCTGTCCTTGATTCCACCGACCTCCCCTGGACAGTTCCTCTCCAGATTCTCCTCTATGTTCTAGGATCGGGATTTTCCACTTCCTCCCCACCCGGTGTTCCCTGTCTCTCTGCCCTGTGTTCTGGCCCTTTGTCCTCTTTTCTGGGTCTCTGGGTCTAGCCTGGATCCTTGCATTGCAGAGAATCTGGCAGCAAGTAAGAGACACGATCCTTAAACATCCCACAGGAAATTTTGAAAGATAAGAAAACATAATCAGAAAAGATCTAATAAGCCTTTAAATGGTTCATGAGTTGTTAATTGCTTCAACCAGAAGGAAAGTTCCACTTCCACATTCATATTGAAGTGGAAACAGTGACTTCAAGAACAGATGATTATAGCATAGTCGGATATCTTTTCCATTTGAACACATGGGATGAATTTCCCAGTAATTTATATAGTGACTTTATTTTCCAACATGCTTTCACATTATGTAGGTAGGGAACATGTCTACCAACTCTGTTATACCAAACACCTAGCACAGAGCTCTGTGCACAGTGAGTGCTTAGTGAATAAAACTGATTAATTTTTACATTGATCTTTACCTGTTGGAGGGAGCAAGAATTGCTAGTTTCATTTTATAGATGACAGCAAACATGACCGAACAGCAAGGACCAACCTTTGTGTGTCCTCAGTTTAGTCAGGTCTGTGAGTTCAATATGGCTCTTTTCATTTTCACTTGCACCCATGGTGTATTTCACTATCACTGGAGTCTTCTTTGAGAATGAAGGCCAGCATCTATATATGAGGAAGTGGAGGACTTAACTAGAATCAGAACCCAGGTCATCTGACTTCTTTTCATGTTTTTTTCCTCTAAACCAAGTGGGTCTATTTGTAAAATCTATGTATGGCACATTTTAAACCTTTGATATTCATTTCCATTCTTACTACTAGAAAAGCAATGTATGTCTTTTTGTGGATTTTGCTTTATTCATAACAAATAGGAAAAGTGATGCTTTGTAAACACAGCTTTTTGCCCTCCCGTTTTGAGATTTCTCTCCTCTCTGGCTTTTAATGTTTCTCATAACTGACACAGTCCAATGAGCTTTGAGAGCACTGAGCAGCTACTCTGTTTGCCAATCACAAGCTGGATCATCTGGTAATACTGAGAAGAGAGCTCAGTTTTTTCAGTCCCTTGGAAAAATTCTCAGTGCTTTGAATTGGGAGATTTTCCTTTCAGCATGTAGACTGAACAAGCACTGTTGTTGGTGGTAATGGGCTGGGAATCTTCTGGACCTCTCTCCTTACCCATAGGTTTCTGAAAATTCAAAATGGACCTATTGATGTGGACTATGTCACTTAAAGATCCATTTCAGCAAGTGAGATAGAAAACTGAGAAATCACCCATAATCCCCAATAATTTAAGACTAAAGATGGTTAGATAGCCTATTTGTCACATAAACAGCATGTCCTTCCCTTAAGCTTCTTCTCGTAGCTAATGTAACAAGACCATTGTGGGCCCTGACCCTCTGGTGACTGTGCCCTTGATTTGAATATTTGGCTCTATGGCATGAAGAGCTGAGGATTTTCTAAAGCACAGGTCATTCATTTTGGTTCTCTCAAATTCACCATGCCAAAACTTAGCCCTGAGTGCACTCCAGAAAATTCCCACATATTCCTTAGTGAGAAACCTGGACTGAATTCGGAGTGAATGATAAAAACTTCCTGGTTTACCTAGTGTCTCTGAAGTTGTTGATATGACAGACTGCCTCCTTCACTCCATTCCACTGATTGTTTGACTACTAGGTCAGATATTTAGAAGTGGGGGAATGAGGCTATCAGTAAGTGAGATTTTGATGCTATTGATGCCTGTCTACTTGTTTTGTTGTCTGTCCCCCCAACTTTGAGACTGTGAGCCTGTTGTTGGGTAGGGATTTTCTCTATCTGTTGCCGGATTGCACTTTCCAAGTGCTTAGTACAGTGCTCTGCACACAGTAAGCACTCAGTAAATATGATTGAATGAACGAATTTTTCATGTTTCAAAGATGTAGTTGCTTGATTTTCTTTAATGGATTCACCTGGATTCAGATCCCATCTCTACCACTTGTCTGCTGTGTGACCATGGGCAGGTCACATAGCTTCTCTGTGCTTCATTTCCACATCTGTAACTTGGGGATGAAATACCAGTTTTCCCTCCTCCTTATACTGTGATCCCCTTGTGTGGAAAGTACTCTATACAACCTAATCATCTCATATCTGCCACAGCATTTTCTGATGTAGTGGATAGAGCATGGGCCCAAGGGAGTTAGAAGGTCATGGGCCTAGTCTCTGCTCTGCCTCTTGTCTTCTGTGTGGCCTACTTATAAGGTATCCTACTACAAGGTATCAACTACAAGGTATCCTACTTCTCATTTCTCATTCTTGTCTTTAATAATAATTGTGGTATTTGTTAAGCACTTTCTATGTGCCAACCACTGCACTATTGCTAGGATGGATACCAGCATATCCTGTTGGACACGTTCCCTGTCCCACATTGATTCATTCATTCAACCACATTTATTGAGTGCTTACTGTGTGCAGAACACTGTAATAAGTGCTTGATTACAGGGGGCTCACATGGGGCTCACAGCCTTAATCTCTATTTTACAAGTGACGTAACAGGTCCAGAGAAGTCAAATGTCTTACTCAAGTGTCACAGAGTAGACAAGTGGCAGAGTTGGAAATAGAATCCAGGTCCTCCTGATGACCAGGCCTGAGCTCTATCCACTAGGTTACACGGCTACTCTTTCCCACTTCAGGTCTCCTGCTCAAATCCCTCTGTCTTCCTGTACTCCCCTTCCCCTCCAAATCTTACAGACCACAGCTCTCCCCATCTTAAAAGCTCTCCTGAAGTCAAACTGCTTCAAGGAAGCCTTCTCTGATTAATTTCTACTCTACTCATATTTTATCCCTTCAACTGCTACTTTAGCACTTCTGCGCCACTTCAGTGTTTATGTTCTCACAACATCACAAAGCACTTATTTTTATTTATTTATTTTATTTTTATGGTATATGTTAAGCACTCACTATATTCCAGGTATTGTACTAAGCACTGGAGTAGCAGCGTGGCTCAGTGGAAAGTCAGAGGCAGAGGTCATGGGTTCAAATCCCTGCTCTGCTTCTTGTCAGCTGTGTGACTTTGGGCAAGTCACTAAACTTCTCTTTGCCTCAGTTACCTCATCTGTAAAATGGGGATTAAGACTGTGAGCCCCACATGGGACAACCTAATCACTTTGTATCCCCCCAGACCTTAGAACAGTGCTTTCCACATAGTAAGTACTTAACAAATACCATTATTATTATTATTACAAGGTAATCAGGTTGGACTCCCCCTCGTCCTCCTCTCCATCCCCCCTATCTTACCTCCTTCCCTTCCCCACAGCACCTGTATATATGTATATATGTTTGTACATATTTATTACGCTATTTATTTTACTTGTACATATCTATTCTATTTATTTTATTTTCTTGGTATGTTTGGTTTTGCTCTCTGTCTCCCCCTTTTAGACTGTGAGCCCACTGTTGGGTAGGGACTGTCTCTATATGTTGCCAACTTGTACTTCCCAAGCGCTTAGTACAGTGCTCTGCACACAGTAAGTGCTCAATAAATACAATTGATGATGATGATGATAATGATGACTCAGGCCCTGTCCCACATGGGGCTAAATCTGCACTTTACAGATGAGGTAACAGAGACACAGAGAAGTTAAGTGACTTGCCCGAAGTCACACAGCAGATAAGTGGTGGAGTTGGGATTAGATCCCAGGTCCTCTGATTGCCAACCCCATACTCTTTCATCATCATCATCATCATTATCAATCGTATTTATTGAGCGCTTACTATGTGCAGAGCACTGTAATAAGTGCTTGGGAAGTACAAATTGGCAACATATAGAGACAGTCCCTACCCAACAGTGGGCTCACAGTCTAAAAGGGGGAGACAGAGAACAAAACCAAACATATTAACAAAATAAAATAAATAGGATAGATACGTACAAGTAAAAAAAATAAATAAATAGAGTAATAAATATGTACAAACATATATACATATATACAGGTGCTGTGGGGAAGGGAAGGAGGTAAGATGGGGGGATGGAGAGGGGGTTGAGGGGGAGAGGAAGGAAGGGGCTCAGTCTGGGAAGGCCTTCTGGAGGAGGTGAGCTCTCAGCAGGGCCTTGAAGGGAGGAAGAGAGCTAGCTTGGCGGATGGGCAGAGGGAGGGCATTCCAGGCCCGGGGGATGACGTGGGCCGGGGGTCGATGGCGGGACAGGCGAGAATGAGGCCTAACGGTGAGGAGATTAGCGCAGAGGAGCGGAGGGTGCGGGCTGGGCTGGAGAAGGAGAGAAGGGAGGTGAGGTAGGAGGGGGCGAGGTCATGGACAGCCTTGAAGCCCAGGGTGAGGAGTTTCTGCCTGATGCACAGATTGATTGGTAGCCACTGGAGATTTTTGAGGAGGGGAGTAATATGCCTAGAGCGTTTCTGGACAAAGATAATCCGGGCAGCAGCATGAAGTATGGATTGAAGTGGAGAGAGACACGAGGATGGGAGATCAGAGAGAAGGCTGGTGCAGTAGTCCAGACGGGATAGGATGAGAGCTTGAATGAGCAGGGTAGCAGTTTGGATGGAGAGGAAAGGGCGGATCTTGGCAATGTTGCGGAGCTGAGACCGGCAGGTTTTGGTGACGGCTTGGATGTGAGGGGTGAATGAGAGAGCGGAGTCGAGGATGATACCAAGTTTGCGGGCTTGTGAGACGGGAAGGATGGTAGTGCCGTCAACAGAGATGGGAAAGTCAGGGAGAGGACAAGGTTTGGGAGGGAAGACAAGGAGTTCAGTCTTCGACATGTTGAGCTTTAGGTGGCGGGAAGACATCCAGATGGAGATGTCCTGAAGGCAGGAGGAGATGCGAGCCTGGAGAGAGGGGGAGAGAGCAGGGGCAGAGATGTAGATCTAGGTGTCATCAGCGTAGAGATGGTAGTTGAAGCCGTGGGAGCGAATGAGGTCACCAAGGGAGTGCGTGTAGATCGAGAACAGAAGGGGACCAAGCACTGAACCTTGGGGAACCCCCACAGTAAGAGAATGGGAGGGGGAGGAGGAGCCTGCAAAAGAGACTGAGAAAGAACGACCGGAGAGATAAGAGGAGAACCAGGAGAGGACGGAGTCTGTGAAGCCAAGGTCAGATAGCGTGTTGAGGAGAAGGGGGTGGTCCACAGTGTCAAAGGCAGCTGAGAGGTCGAGGAGGATTAGGACAGAGTAGGAGCCGTTGGATTTGGCAAGCAGGAGGTCATTGGTGACCTTTGAGAGCGCAGTTTCCGTGGAATGAAGGGGACGGAAGCCAGACTGGAAGGGGTCGAGGAGAGAGTTGTTGTTGAGGAATTTTTCTTTCCACTGGGTCATGTTGCTTCTCACTTAAACACATATTGCATACCCTGATAGTTATGCAGTGAATCATGTAGATAGCCACTTTTCCTTCTTTCTCTTATCTGTAAATTTTAGTCTGTTTCTCATTCTAGATTATGAACTCCTCAGAGGCAGGTAGGATATCTACTTACTCAGTTGTACACTTCCAAGTGCTCTCTGTAAACAGGAGCTGGTCAAAAAATACTACTGGTTGACATGGAAGTTGTAAAGAACAAATTCATTCATTCATTCAATTGTATTTATTGAGTGCTTACTGTGTACAGAGCACTGTATTAAGCACTTGGGAAGTACAAGTTGGCAACATATAGAGGTGGTCCCTACCCAACAGCAGGCTCACAGTCTTGAAGGTGGAGATAGACAACAAAACAAAACATATTAACAAAATAAAATAAATAGAATAGTAAATATGTGCAAGTAAAATAGAGTAATAAATATGTACAAACATATACACAGGTGCTGTGGGGAGGGGAAGGAGGTAAGGCAGCGGGGATGGGGAGGGGGAGAGGAAGGAGGGGGCTCAGTGTGGGAAGGCCTCCTGGAGGAGGTGAGCTCTCAGTAGGGCTTTGAAGGGAGGAAGAGAGCTAGCTTGGCGGATGTGCGGAGAGAGGGCATTCCAAGCCAGGGGCAGGATGTGGGCCGGGGGTCGACGGCGGGACAGGCTAGAACGAGGTACGGTGAGGAGCTTAGCGGCAGAGGAGCAGAGGGTGCGGGCTGGGCTGGAGAAGAAAGAAGGGAGGTGAGGTAGGAGGGGGCGAGGTGATGGACAGCCTTGAAGCTGAGGGTGAGGAGTTTTTGCCTGATGCATAAGTTGATTGGTAGCCACTGAAGATCTTTGAGGAGTGGAGTAACATGTCCAGAGTGCTTCTGCACAAAGATGATCCGGGCAGCAGCATGACATATAGATTGAAGTGGGGAGAGACAGGAGGATGGGAGATCAGAGAATAGGCTGATACAGTAATCCAGTCGGGATAGGGTGAGAGATTGAATGAGCAGGGTAGCAGTTTGGATGGAGAGGAAAGGGCGGATCCTGGCGATGTTGTGGAGGTGAAACCGGCAGGTTTTGGTGACGGATTGGATGTGAAGGGTGAATGAGAGAGCAGAGTCGAGGGGGACACCAAGGTTGTGAGCCTGTGAGATGGGAAGGATGTCAACAGTGTTGGGAAAGTCAGGGAGAGGGCAGGGGTTGGGAGGGAAGATAAGGAGTTCAGTCTTGGACATACTGAGTTTTAGGTTTAGTTAGAAAATGTTCCTATGGAGGGTGATGCAAAAAGCACTAACCACTCAATCAACCAGTGGTATTAACTGAGTATTAATGTACTACTGCAGACGTAGCATGGCCTGGTGGACAGAATACGGGCCTGGGAGTCAGAAGAACCTGGGTTCTAATCCTGCCACTTGTTTGCTCTGTCACTTGTCTGCTGTGTGACCTTGGGCAAGTCACTTCACTTCCCTGTGCCTCAGTTTCCTTAACTGTAAAATGGGGATTAAGACTGTGAGCCCCATTTCGGACAGGTGCTTGTCCAGCCTGATTAACTTGTATATCCCCCAGTGCTTAGTTCAGTGCCTGGCACATGGTAAGCACTTAACAAATACCACAATTATTATTACTGCATGCAGTAAGCAGTATAACAATAATAATAATAATAATAATAATAATAATGGTATTTGTTAAGTGCTTACTATGTGCAAAGCACTGTTCTAAGTGCTGGGGGGTTACAAGGTGATCAGGTTGTCCCACATGGGGCTCACAATCTTAATCCCCATTTTACAGATGAGGGGACTGAGGCACAGAGAAGTTAAGTGACTTGCCCAAAGTTACACAGCTGATAATTGGTGGAGCCAGGATTTGAACCCATGACCTCTGACCCCGAAGCCTGTGCTCTTTCCACTTAGCCACGCTGCTTCTCAAGTATATTTAGATACTTAGTATACTAAGGGCTTGGGAGAGGCCAATATAACAGAGTTTGTTGACACAATCCCTGCCCAAGGAACTTAATGTTAATGATGGTATTTGTTAAGTGCTTACTATGTGACAGGCACTGTACTAAGCGCTGGGGTGGATGCAAGGAAATCGAGTTAGACACAGTCCCTGTCCCATGTGAGGTTCGCAGTCTTAATCCCCATTTTACAGATGAAGTAACTGAGGCACAGAGAGCAAAGTGACTTGCCCAAGGTCACATGGCAGACAAGTGGCAGAGCCAGGGATAGAACCCATGACCCTCTGATTTCCAGACCCATGCCTTATCTTTTATACCATACAGGATTGACAAACATTAAAATATTTACTAAAGAACTCATAAAGGTAGGAGGTTTGATGGCACATGGAATCCTTAGTGATTCTGGGGCATGTGGAGACTCTTTGGTTATTCTGATCCACCTGGATGAAAAAATGGTGATTCTGGAGAAACATCATCAGTGGTATTTATTTAGCACCTACTACTTGCAGAACAATGTATTAAGTGCTTGGGAGATTAGAATCGAGTTGATAGACGTGTTTCCTGCTCACAAAGAGCTTACAGGCTAGAGCGGGAGACCAAAGTTAATATAAATAATTTATAAGATATAATTTCTAGATATTGCTTTGGGGTTGAAGGTGGAGTAATATCACATGTCCAAAGGTCACAGATCCCAGTGCATAGGTGTTGCAGAAGGGAGAGGGAGCCGGGGAAAGGAGGTCTTAGTCGGGGAAGGCCTCTTGGAGGAAATGCAACCTTAATAAGGCTTCGAATGTAGGGAGAGTGGTGTTCTGACGTACACGGAGGGCAGAGTTCCAGGCTAGAGGGAATATGTGGAAAAGGGGTCGACGGTGAGATAGATGAGATCAGGGCACATTTGAATAAGCTTTTGCTAGAGAAGTGAAGTATGTGGGCTGAGCTGTGTAGGCGATCAGAGAGGTAAGGTAGGAGTGAGCAAGTTAGGTGAGTCCTTTAAAGCTGATGGAAAGAAATTTCTGTTGATGGGCAACCAAAGGAGGTTTTTGAGGAGTGAGAAAACATGAACTGGGAAGCAGCTTGGCATAGTGGATAGCATATGGGCCTGGGAGTTGGAAAGTCAAGAGTTCTAATCCCGGCTCCACCACTTGTCTGCTGTGTGACCTTGGGCAATTCACTTCATGTCTCTAGGCCTCAGTTGCCTCATCTGTAAAATGGGGATTGAGACTGAGCCCCACGTGGGACAGGACTTGCATCCAACCCAATTTGCTTGTACCACCCCAGCGCATAGTATAGTGCCTGGCAGATAGTAAGCACTTAACAAATGCCATAATTATCATTATTATGAACTGACATTTTTTTTAGAAAAACGGTCCGTGCAGAATGGTGAAGTATGGGTTGTAGTGGGAAGAGACAGGAGACAGGGAAGTCAGTGAGGGGGCTGATGCAGTAGTCAAGGCGGGATAGGATAAGTGCTTGGATCAGAGTAGTATCAGTTTGGATGGCGAGGATAGGGTGGATGTTAGCAATCAGTCAATTAATCATATTATTAAGAATTTACTGCTTGCAGTGCACTGTACTGAGCACTTGGGAGACTACAGTTTAACAGAGTTGGTAGTCATGTCCACTGCCCACACTGAGCCTACAGTCTACAGCAGTTTTGTGAAGGTAGAATGACAGGATTTGGTGACAGATTGACCCTGTGAGTTGAATGCAATCGATGAGGTGAAGACCACATCAAGGTTACAGGCCTGTAAATTAGAGAGAATAGAAGTATTGTCTAGAGTGATGGGAAATACAGTAGGAGGACAGGTTTTGGGTGAGAAGTTAAGGAGTTCTGTTTTGGACACTGTGATCCTTGCCAACCTACTCACTTTACCTTGATCTTGTTAACCTTGCTGCCGACCTCTTGACCTCGCCCTGCTTCTGGCCTAGAACTCCTTCCCTCCTCATATCCCCACCTTCAAGCCCTTATTAAAAATACATCTCTTCCAAGAGGCCTTCTCCAACTAAGCCCTCATTTCCTCTTCTCCCACTCCATTCTGCATTTCCCTGGCACACTTTAGTCACCCCTTCCCCAGCCCTGCAGCACTGATTTGCGTATTGGTAATTTAGTTTATTCATTTATGTCATTGTCTGTCACCCCCTCTAAACTGTAAGGTCCTTGTGGGCAGAGAACGTTTCTACTAATTTTGTTATATTATAGTCTCCCAAGTACTTAGTAGAGAATTCTGCCCACAGTAACTACTCAATGAATGATTGATATATGTATTTATTTATCCTTGGTGACTTTGAATACTTGGTGATTCTGGAGTAGCTGGAGAAACTTTGATGATTCTGGAGCAACTGGAGGGTCCTTGGTGATTCAGGAGCAATCAGGAAGCCCACCTAACTAGATGTCCAGACATCAAGCAGTCATTAGCTTTCTTAATATCCCTTCCGTTTTTTCTTTTTTTTTCTTTTTTGGGGGGAAAATTTAGCAAAAGGAAAACTACATGTTGTCAAGGGCATCTACTCCTTATGCCCTTACTTTTGCGTAAAATGGGAAGGAATTTCTTTTTTTAGTGTTTTTCATTAAATCGTCTAGGTCCTTGACAACTTCATGAACCTCCAAGGACATATTTCATGCATTCTGTCAATGCGGGGCTGGGCTGGGATGCTGCTATTCAACTCTTAAAGAAGGTCACTTCTACTGCTGCAGTAACACTGCAGTACCGGAGTTATATAATAATAATACTTATGGTTCTCATTAGATGATTACTATGTGCCAAGCACTGTACTAAGTGCCGGGGAATTCATTCTATCAATTGTATTAATTGAGCCCTTACTCTTTGCAGAACTTTGTACTAAGCACTTGGGAGAGTACAATATAACACACTTGATAGATGCGTTTCCTGCCCACAAGACCTTTACAGTTTAGAGGGGAAGTTACATATTAATATAAATAAATTAATTACATATATGTACATAAGTGCTTTGGGGCTGAGGAAGGGGTGAATAAAGGGTGCAAATCCAAGTATAAAGGTGAAGCAGAAGGGATTAGGAGAAGTGCAAATAAGGATTTTGGTACAAGACAATCAGACTGGACACAATTCTTGTCCCACATAGGACTCCCAGTCAAAGGGACAGAGAGGCCAGGTATTTATCCTCCATCTTACTGATAAGAAAACTGAGGCATAGAGTTGCTAAAAGACTTACTCTAAATCCCATAGCAGGCAGGTGATGGAGTCAAGATTAGAATCCCTGACTCCCAAGTTCATACTCTTTCCACTAGGCCATGATGCTCCTCGGTATGTCAAATGATTGCATTTCTATAGGTGAAACATGCAGTTAAGGTGTATCAAGTACTATATAGGATGTCATGCAGATCTTGTGAGTGGAATCAGTTTGCACCCATTTAAAGGGAAATCAGCTATGTGGTGAAAGAACTGGGCAGGTTCTCATGGTTTGGCATGTGAAACAGTCTTTCGTTTGAGAATTATGCAAACAAATGACTTTACTAGGACCCTTGTATGTTTAGTGCTATACTGCCTGAATTTGTTTCATTAATTAGAGTTCTGGTCCAATCCTGTGTCATTCTATTATCCTCAAACAAATTTTCCAACTCTGCTTAATTCTATTTTCATTTTATTTTGGGCAAGCATTGCTTATTGTAGAGGAAAAATCTTCCATAATCTGTAAATCCATGGAGCTGTATATCATTTATTATCAGTCATCTCTGAAAAGAACATAGGGCTTCATAAACATAAACTCCACTGTTTATGAACTGCAAGAGCTTTCTAAACAAGGTTGTTAATCATAAGGGAGTGTTTTCCAGAATGTAAATAGAAGTGAAGAAATCCTCTTTTAAATTGTTTAATTATTTTAATGCAGAGCCCTGACAATTTTCTTTAACAACTGGTTAAACCTGGCCAAGGAAGTCCGAGGGTGCTAGGGTTCTAATCAGTATTAATAGAATGTGTATAAATATATACATACATATATATATATATATATATATATATATATATATACACATACATATATATATATATATACACCTTGTGTCAAGTAAACAACCAACCAAAAAGTGAATAAAGCAATATTAGTTGTTATAATAGAAATTTCATCTATCTGCTAGCTCTATTCATCCTTATCTAGCTTGGCTTACCTTTAAAATTAACAAATGGGGTTTTAATGATTTAACTAAATGAGCCTAAGGGAGATCAGGACTTTTTTATCCATACCACATCAGCAAAAATGTCTTTCCCCCAATTAAAGTATGATTCCAGGTCTGAATTTCTGTCCAAGATACACCCTATTATCAAGTGAAAAACTGAATTAAAGAGGTCATTAGCCAAGTTTCTGTTCAGATGAACAAGTCCAAACTCCGATAATATCAGAAGCTGATCCAGGGTGATTGTCATGGCTTGACAATCCTGTTTGAGTTTTCTGCTTGACAGCTGCAAGGGAACAGCCTCTCCAGTGTCTTTCTCCATCCTTGACTTAGAGTGATAAATGTAGCAGTGAGGCTGTATTCACCAGACATCATTAATCTTCCAAAGATCTTTTAGTTCAGACTGGAGCGAGGAGGATTTTTCAAAACTTGGCTCCTGTCTGGAGGGGAGTCAGTCGGGGTGAGCTGCTTCTGAATCTTTGCCAAGTTGGAGATGTCCTTCATGCTAACAAGTGCGAGGGGAAGAGATGCCAAGGAGATTATGGCCACACAATTTTCTCGAAGAAAGATCTCCATATTCAGACCACGAGGGAGGAAGAGAGAGAAAAGGATGCTTTGGTAGTTCCGTTAAAGACAAAATGATCTTCAGCCTTAATGTGGCATACTGGAGAGAGAGGCAGGAAAAACATTTATGCCATTTAACTCACCACATGATGCATGCCTTTTCTTCCTCAGTGGGAGGAATGAGAGAAGCACATATTAAAGCTTTTTTCCCGTTTAATGATAACATGAATAATAAAACACTGATGATAAAGGGTAACATCAATAATTAAAAGCAGTTAGAGGCAACCATGCAGGCTCATCACTTCTTTGAACTCAGGATTCTTTCAGGTTGTGGGATTTGGTGACAAGCACTTGTCAAAGAGTCCAGGATATAGGAGTGTTTAGTCCTGGATGTCCTGGAATGATGGAGGTATCTTGGGGAAAGTGAAAACCAATTGCACTAAGGAGTCTACTTCCCTTCATTCCACTTCACTCTACATCCATATGACGCGTGTGTGAACAGTTTTCAATAGACTGCACCGGAGATTCGTACAACTGCAATTCACATCTCCAAATAAACGTCAGTCCGTCATTCAATTGTATTTATTTGAGCACTTACTGTGTGCAGAATTCATCATCATTGAGCTCATATCACATCTGTTTAATCTCTAGTACCTAAGGATCCTGTAAATTGAGGATTAAGACTGTGAACCCCCCGTGGGGCAACCTGATCACCTTGTAACCTCCCCAGCACTTAAAACAGTCCTTTGCATATAGTAAGCACTTAATAAATACTGTTGTTATTATTAGGCTATCCTGTGAACTGACTAAATATGAAATAGCTACTGGCATTGTAGAGGAAGCAGTTCCTTAGTGACTCCAGGCCTTGCGAAGGTTGACCTGAGCAGTTCTGTGTACTCTCAGGAATTCAGTTTCGGGTTTGGTTATCTGAGTCCTTTTCTGAAAGAATACACTTTGTAGCAATCCATAGTATTTATTGAATACCTCTGTGCAGAGCTCTTTTGGTGGAAATAAATGGGAAGTGGTCAAAATAGACCTCTGGATTGTGAGCTCTCCCAAGCGCTTAGTATAGTGCTTTGCATACAGTAAGCTCTCAATAAATACGATTGAACGGGAGTGTGATACTAAACACTTGGGAAAGTACAATAGGGATTTTCTCCTGAACTTGAATTTGTACTCTTTAATCACCCCTCCCTCAGCCCCAAAGCACTTAAAGTGCATGTCTGTTTTTTATTTATATCATAGTCTGTATCCTGCCCTAGACTGTGAGCTTACAGGCAGGGAACATATATATCAACTTTTATCTTGTACTCTCCCAAGCACTTTGTACGTTGCTCTGCGTGCGGATTGAACGAATAAGTGCTCAATAAATATGATCGATAGATTGAAAAGTAAACATGATCCCTGCCTTAACAGAGCTTACTGTCTAAATGGAAAGCTTTCAAGTTGGTTCCTGCAGCTGGGCGAGCCTATTCACTTGGGATAAGAAATACAGGAAGACTTCATTCTGGGATGACCTTGATGGCAGTGGAATTGCCTTCTCCGGTGGATTAGGCGGTGAATCCACTCTGTAGAATAAAGCTTTAGAAAAAGTTCCTGGAGGAAAATACCTTAGGGTGAGGGGATTATGCCTCTTTTGTTGGTAAACTCATTCTCCCCATTAAGAGTCTTTGCACGGAACATTCAACTCAACCCTTGCTCAATGCTGACATCACCTGTGGCTTGACGAGTGAACCTTCACCTCGCTCTTCCTCCTATAGCACCAATGGGCATTCAAGTGTGACTTCATACAGTTTCATCCTGTCAATCCTTTCTTTTTTGAGAGTTTGGGAAAGAGATTGCCTTTTTTCTGCTTCCATGGAGATGAGTAATTGTGCAGGAGTGTTTCTGCTATGACAGGTACTGTGCTCCTCAAGCCATGAAGAGAAGAAATGGCCTGTAGCGAATGGCTTTGTTGTTGCACTTCTATATCTCTGAGGGCTGCAATTTGTTGATAACTATGATGTTAATAATAGCAATAACAACTGAGAAGCAGTGTGGCCTAGTGGAAAGAGGAACTGGGTTATATTCCCAGCTCTGCCACTTGTCTGCTTACTGACATTGAACAAGTCACTTTCATTCATTCATTCAATCATATTTATTGAGCGCTTACTGTGTGCAGAGCACTGTACGAAGCTCTTGGGAAGTACAAGTTGGCAACATATAGAGATGGTCCCTACCCAACAATGGGCTCACAGTCTAGAAGGGGGAGACAGACAACAAAACAAAACATGTGGACAGGTGTCAAGTCATCAGAATAAATAGAAGTAAAGCTAGATGCACATCATTAACAAAATAAATAGAATAGTAAATATGTACAAGACACTTAAATTATCTGTGCCCCAGTTGCCTCACCTGTATAATGGGGATTAAGACTGTGAGCCCCATGTGGGACAAGGGAAGGTGAACAACCTGATTACTTGTTTCTAGCTCACTCCTTAGTACAGTGTGTGGCACAGAGTGAGTGCTTAAGAATTTTCATTGAAAAATATTAATAATAATAATACCTGGATTTCTTAAGTGCTTGCTATGTACCAAATACTCTACTAAGTGCTGGGATAGATACAAGTTAATTAGGGGCTCCCAATTTAAGTAGAAGGAAGAACGCATATTAAATGCCCACTGATATTCTTTTGAAACTCCAAATTATCTCCAGTACATTTAGTGGAATTAGCAAACCCACGGCACCACTCCAATTTATATGAGGCTTTTGAGGGATGACATAGGCTATGTACCTACCTTTAAGTTATATATCATAAATTACTTATCTATTCATATTAATGTCTATTTCTTCCTCTGGACTGTAAGCTTGTTATGGGGAAGGAATGTGTCTGCTAATTCTGTTGCATTTCCCCAAGTGCTTAGTACAATGCTCTGCACGTAAATGCTCAATAATGATAATAATAATGGTATTCGTTAAGCACTTACTATATGCAAAGCACTGTTCTAAGTACTGGGGAGGTTACAAGGTAAACAGGTTGTCCCACGGGGGGCTCACAGTTTTAATCCCCATTTTACAGATGAGGGAACTGAGACCCAGAGAAATTAAGTGACTTGCCCAGTCACACAGCTGACAGTTGGCAGTTGGCAGAGCTGGGATTTGAACCCATGACCTCTGACTCCAAAGCCCGAGCTCTTTCCACTGGGTCACGCTGCTTCTCAATAAATACCACTGATCAATTGATTGAATGATGAGGTCTTGATTAGAAAGTTCTTTTAGCTCCAGAGAGAAGCCAAATGTTTATATAGATCCAGTTTGTTATTCACGCGCATCACCCCTTGGCAAACCAGACAGTATTTATTGAGTGCTTACTGTGTGCAGAGCACTGTACTAACCACTTGGGAAGTACAAATCAGCAACATATAGAGACGGTCCCTACCCAACAACGGGCTCACAGGCTAGAAGAGGGAGACAGACCACAAAACAAGTAGACAGGTGTCAATAACATCAGAATAAATAGAATTATAGCTATATGCGCATCATTAATAAAATAAATATAGTAATAAATATGTACAAATAAAGTAATAAATATGTACAAATATATATGAGTGCTGTGGGGAGGGGAAGGGGATAAGGCAGAGGAAGGGGGGGGAGGAGGAGGAGAGGAAAAAGGGGGGCTCAATCTGGGAAGACCTCCTGGAGGACGTGAGCTCTCAGTAGGGCTTTGAAGGGAGGAAGAGAGCTAGTTTGGTGGATATAGGGTAGGACGTGGGTCAGGGGTCGACAGTGGGACAGGCGAGAATGAGGCATAGTGAGGAAGTTAGCGGCAGAGGAGCAGAGGGTGCGGGCTGGGCTGTAGAAGGAGAGAAGGGAAGTGAGGTAGGACGGGGCCAGGTGATGGACAGCCTTGAAGCTGAGAGTGAGGAGTTTTTGCTTGATATGAGAAGATCCCTGACCAGTCACCATCGGCTTCAAGGCTGTCCATCACCTCGCCCCCTCCTACCTCACCTCCCTTCTCTCCTTCTCCAGCCCAGCCCGCACCCTCCACTCCTCCGCCGCTAATCTCCTCACCGTACCTCGTTCTCGCCTGTCCAGCCATCGACCCCAGGCCCACGTCATTCCCCGGGCCTGGAATGCCCTCCCTCTGCCCATCTGCCAAGCTAGCTCTCTTCCTCCCTTCGGGGCCCTACTGAGAGCTCACCTCCTCCAGGAGGCCTTCCCAGACTGAGCCCCTTCCTTCCTCTCCCCCTTGTCCCCCTCTCCATCCCCCCATCTTACCTCCTTCCCTTCCCCGCAGTACCTGTATATATGTTTGTACATATTTATTACTCTATTTATTTTACTTGTACATGTCTATTCTATTTATTTTATTTTGTTAGTATGTTTGGTTTTGTTCTCTGTCTCCCCCATCTAGACTGTGAGCCCACTGTTGGGTAGGGACTGTCTCTATATGTTGCCAACTTGTACTTCCCAAGTGCTTAGTACAGTGTTCTGAACACAGTAAGCGCTCAATAAATACGATTGATTGATTGATTGATTAACTCTGATCTCAGCCTAATGAAGAGCTTAATGAATTGAACTAGGTTCACTTCCAATATTTATATTACTGGGCTGTACCCTAGAAACAGCATGCATAAAGTATGTGGTTAATGTTGATTGTTATCAATAGTACTTACTACTGCCACAAATGTCATTGCTGAGCACAGAGCAGGGGGACCTGAGTCATGTGCACTGAGTTGAGTAGGTAGGGTACAGAATTTCTAATGATTCTGTTACAATGATGGAATATTTGTATTTAAGTTCTGAAATGACATGGTCGAGAGAGCCTTATATCTAGAGATTTTCAATGTCTTCTGCCTCCAACTTTTCCTGGTATCTGTTGTGATCTGTGCAGTTTCTTGGATTGCCTTGAACATTATTTTTGAAATTGACTGGCTCCTCAAGTTCTGAGGGGGATTTTCCCAGAAAAACCTGAACCAGGAATCTTAGGCCTATGAGAAGAACTCTCTGGCAAGCGGTAAAGGAAACAAGTCAACAAAAAATACATTTTCTAAGCCAATGTCCCTTCATTCCTCTTGGTAGTCAGCAGTGCTGTTTACTTGTATGTGTCATTGTACCTGGCTGCTGGGCTCCCACTTTGTGAAGCTAGCTCTCTTCCTCCCTTCAAAGCCCTACTGAGAGTTCACCTCCTCCAGGAGGCTTTCCCAGACTGAGCACCCCCCTTTTTCCTCTCCTCCTCCCCATCCCCCCACCCTACATCCTTCCCCTCCCCACAGCACCTGTATATGTTTTTTACAGATTCATTACTCTATTTATTTTACTTGTACATATTTACTATTCTATTTATTTTGTTAATGATGTGCATCTAGCTTTACTTCTATTTATTCTGATGACTTGACACCTGTCCACATGTTTTGTTTTGTTGTCTTCTAGACTGTGAACCCGTTGTTGGGTAGGGACCATCTCTATACGTTGTCAACTTGTACTTCCCAAGCACTTAGTACAGTGCTCTGCTCACAGTAAGCGTCAATAAATACGATTGAATGAAAGAATGAATGAAAATGTTTGAAACAGACCTCTTCTGAAATCCAGGCTCATGTAAAAGGCAATATGTTCACTCCAGTGTCTGCTGTCTTTCTGTTGCTTGTCTAGCCTGATGTTTCTCAATCAATCAGTGATATTTACTGAGTACTTCTAGACTGTGAGCCCTCTGTTGGGTAGGGATTGTCTCTATCTGTTGCCAACTTGTACTTCCCAAGAGCTTAGTACAGTGCTCTGCACACAGTAAGTGCTCAATAAATACAATTGATTGATTGATTGATACTTACTATGTTCAGAGCACTGTAGTAAGTCCTCTGGAAAGCAGAATACAAGAGAGTTGGCAAATATGATCTCTGGCTTAACGCTTCCTGGCCTCAACAGCAGATCTCAATAGGTAGGGAGAAGAATTCTTGAAAAGTTGCTATTTTTGCATTACATATCCCCAAGAAAGTTGTAAACCTCTCTGCCTCCATTTTTTCCCCCTCATAATAATGGGGGTGTTTGTTAAGTGCTTACTATGTGCCAAACATTAAGATAATCAGATTGGACACAGTCCCTGTCCCATAAGGGGCTTGTAGTCTAAAGTGGAGGGAGAAAGAAATTTCATCCCAGTCTTACAGATGAGGAAACTGAGGCATAGAGAAATTGTTCATTCATTTAATCATATTTATTGAATGCTTACTGTATGCAGATCACTTGGGAGTACTAAGTACTACCGGCTCAGTGGAAAGAGCCAGGGCTTTGGAGTCAGAGGTCATGGGTTCAAATCCTGGGTCTGCCGATTGTCAGCTGTGTGACCTTGGGCAAGTCACTTAACTTATCTGGGCCTCAGTTAACTCATCTGTAAAATGGGGATTAATACTGTGAGCCCCATGTGGGACAACCTGATCACCTTGTAACCTCCCCAGGGCTTAGAACAGTGCTTTGCACATAGTAAATGCTTAATAAATGCCATTATTATTATTATTATTATTATTATTATTATTACTAAGTACTAAGCACTTGGGAGAGTACAATATAACAAAAAACAGATACATTCCAAGTGAACTTACAGTCTCGAGGGAATGTTGATGGTATCTGTTAAGTGCTTAATATGCGCCAGGCACAGTATTAAGGCCTGAGGAGGATATAAGCAAATTGTTGGCACAGTCCCTGTCCCATGTGGGGCTCACAGTCTCAATCCCCATTTTGCAGATGAGATAACTGAAGCACAGAGAAATGAAGTGACTTGACCAAGGTCACACAGCAGACAATGCCCATGGTCACCCAGTAGGCAGTTGGCAGAGCTGAGGATAGATATCAAGTTCTCTTACTCTGTGGCCCATACTCTCTCCATTAGGCCACACTCCTTCCCATAATAGGGCTCCATAATAGAGCCTCTCTGCCCTTTCCTTTCTCACAGAAATCCAGATTTCATATAAGTCCCTTCAAGTCCAGCTCTGTTTCCTCCATTGCCTTCTTGGGATTTGCTCCTCTCTAGCCCATTCATTCATTCAATTGTATTTATTAAGCATGTATGGTGTGCCGAGCACTGTACTAAGCACTTGGGAAAGCACGATACAACAATAAACAGTGATATTCCCTGACCATAACTGACAGCCGATTAAGGTGGTTCTAGACTAATTCAGAAAACTTACCAGTTTCACTCACACCCAGATACCCTCAGTCACAATCATGGCAACATAGAGATGATGTGAAGATTAGTGACAGAAGGACTGGTAACTACTTTTAGCTCTTCAGAGAAAGATACCTCATAAACACAACCTAGTGCCACTATTACTTAGATGTTTTACCTGACTAAACTAGCTAGAAGAGTGAACACACAAAAAGCAGAGTGCAAGTTTGATGATTGAGCTGTGTCAGAGATTTAGATAAATGGAAATAATATCTTCAAGATTTTATGTATTTCAAATATGTTCAACTATAATTATTTTCCAGTCACATAAACACATAGGCATAGTGGATAGAGCATGGGTCTGGGATTCTAATCCCGGCTCAGCCACTTGTCTACTGTGTGACCTTGGACAAGTTCATTCATTCATTCAAACATATTTATTGAGTGCTTATTTCATGCAGAGCACTATACTGAGTGCTTGGAAAGTACAGTACAGCAATAAAGAGAGACAATCCCTGCCCACAACAACCTCAGTCAGGAGGGGAGGGGCGGGGAGGGGGGAGACAGACATCAATACAAGTAAACAGGCATCAATATAAATAAATAGAATTATAGATATATACGTGTATACATAAGTGCTGTGGGGCAAAGGGAGTGAGTCAGGTTGACACAGAAGGGAGTGGGAGCTGGAGAAAAATGGGGCTTAGTCTGGGAAGGTCTCTTGTAGGAGGTATGCCTTTAGTAGTGCTTTGAATGGAGGGAGAGAGGGATCATCTCTCAGATTTGAGGAGAGAGGGCATTCCAGGCCAGAGGTAGGACATGGGCTAGGGGTCAATGGCAAGAAAGGCAAGATAGAGATACAATGAGAAGGTTAGCACCAGAGGAGTAGAATGTGTGGGCTGAGTTGTAGAAAGAGAGAAGGGAGAGTGAGGTAAGACGGGGCAAAGGTGATGGAGAGCTTTAAAGGCAATAGTGAGGAGTTTTTGTTTGTTACAGAGGTGGGTAGGCAACCACTGGAGATTTTTGAGGAGGGAGGTGACATGTCCTGAACGTTTATGTAGAAAGATAATCTGGGCAGCGGAGGGAAGTATGGACTTAAGTGGGGAGAGGAAAGAGGTTGGGAGGCCAGAAAGGAGGCTGATGCAGTAATCTAGGTGGGATAGAGTGAATAATTGAACTGTCTTTGTGGCGGCTTGGATGGAGAGGGAAGGATGGATCTTGGCGATGATGTGAAGGTGAGACCAACAGGATTTGGTGACAGATTGGATATGTGGGTTGAATGGAGAGAGTGGAGTCAAGGATGACACCAAGATTATGGGTTTATGATATGGGAAGGATGGTTCCGCCGTCTACAGTGATGGGAAAGTTTGGGAGAGGACAGGGTTTGGGAGGGAAGATAAGGAGCTCCATTTTGGACATGTTGAATTTGAGGTGGTGGGAGAAAAGCCAAGTAGAGATATCCTGAAGGCAGGAGGAGATGCAAGCCTGGAGAGAGGGAGCGAGAACAGGGGAGGAGATGTATATTTGGGTATCCTAGAGATAGTAGTTGAAGCTGCCAGAGTGAATGGGTTCTCCAAGGGAGTAAGTGTAGGTGAAGAATAGAAGGGGACAAAGAACTGAACCTTGAGGGAACCCTGCACATAGGGAATTGGAGGGGGAGGAGGAGCCTGTGAAGGAGACAGAATGAATGTCCAGAGAAATAAGAGGAGAACCAGGAGAGGACAGAGTCAGTGAAGCCAAGGTTGGATAACACATCCAGGAGAAGGGGTTGGTCCATAGTGTCAAAGGCAGCTGAGAGGTCAAAGAGGATTAGGATAGAGTCACTTCACTTCTCTGTGCCTCAGTTACAAACGGGGATTGAGACTGTGAGCCACAGGAAACAGGGACTGTGTCCATCTCTAATTGCCTGTATGTACCCCAGCACTTAGTACAGTGCCTGTCAGGTAGTAAGTGCTTAATAAATACCATTATTATCATTATTATTACTATTAGTATTATAGAAGAAAAGGACAAACATATTTATATTCATTGTATTTGTTAATGCTTTATCAGAAATAAATTGATTGAATATATCAATATTTCTCCAGATTCCAATTTTAAGGTGAAACCTAAACTGAACAGCTTGTCATTGCAGACATTTAAATCTATGTTTTTTACAATGATACACGGGGGACCCCTTAGCATCAGTAATACAGAAACTTCGTGGACAATTAAACAAGTAATCAGATTAACTGAATTATCCATTCCACATTAAGCAGAGACAAATTAAACTGACATCTTGAAGACTGAGTAAAGTCAAAGGTGACAAATGTTGAATTCTTCATGGCTCATTTTATATAGACTGAGGTATTCATCCCCAAATACAAAAGTTTATTCTCACATTAAAGGCTTGTTTTAGCCTGGGACAGGAGGAAAAAGGAAGATAAAGAGAATAAATTGTATGAAATTTCCTAAATTTCTTGAATGTATTTTTGGATGGGTCACATTTGTAATTTGCTGTAGAGCCTGTTGAGAATAACTGAAAATTGGACAGGACTAAGGTAAACGTCTAACCCAAGATATTAGACTGTAAACTCCTTTAGTCAAAGAATGTATCTACTAATTTTTTATTGTACTCTCCCAAGCACTTAGTACTGTGCTCTGCACACAGTAAGTGCTCAGTAAATACAATTTATTGATTATACAGGAAACCATAGGGCTATAAATGGCAGGCAAGTCCCATGGTTTCTGCCAGGGAGATTCCAAGAACATGACTTTCCAGTTAAGTCGAGTCATGCTTATTTGTGTGCAGCTATACTTCGATGAAACTCTCCATTAACATAGGAAAAAGAAAAGAAAACATGTGCTATATGTGATATTTCTACCCATATTTATTTGATTCAGAATGGACAACTTCTCTGAATTTTTTGTCTACATGTCAAATAAGGTATACCAACAAATTTAAGTAGGCATTTTTGACTTCTCAAAGCAAAAGATATGAGGTGCTATGAAGTCATCAACGAGGTCATTATAATTTGTCTTTTCTTATGCTATCGAGTTGTCTTAGACTCAGAGTGACACAATGGATACATGTCTCCCGGAAGGCCCTAACTCCATGTGCAATTGTTCCGATATTATATCATTCAAGGTTTTTTGGTAAAAATACGGAAGTGATTTAACATTGTCACCTTCTGCGCAGTCAGTTTGAGTCTCCGCCCTTGATTCTCTTCCATGCTGCTGCTGCCCAGAACAGGTTAGTTTTGACTCATAACAGATTGTCTTCCACTCGCTATCCACTGGCCAAGCTAGAATGGAATGGGTATGCCTTTGCTTGACTCTCCCTCCCATAGTCGAGACTGGTAGAGTATCGGAAACCCTCCTGGTGCGACCTGGGGGAGGTCATTATAATAAAAACAAAAATTCTGCTCTTTCCTTTTCCATCAATAATACTCAACTATTATTGTACTCAACTACTATTTGTAGTTGAGTAACTACAAATACCATTATTATTATTATTATTATTACTGTGAGCAGGACACTGAACTAAAAGCTTGGGAGGGTACAAGAGAGTTAATAGACATGTCAACTGACTTCAAGGAGCTTACAGTCTGCCCGAGTCTTTTCCTCTTCCCAAGTCTGGGGAATTTGGAGCAGGGACAAAAATATGCATTTGTTTGAAAATCCTGGTGTTTGGAATAGGAGCTTTAAAGTTGAAATAACAGGACCTACAGCTTTTTGAAAGTCAACAACTAGTCTCCCTCCTGGCATTGTTGAGGAAAACGTCATTACTATCCTTATCACCATCATCATCATCATCTTTTATAGGCTGAGAGAGAATGAGGGAGTGGATAGGAGAGCCCAGCTCAATCCATTCATGTATCCCTCACTTATCACCCTAGTTACTCCAAATCGCTGATAGATAGCCCTGCAGCTCACAAAGTTCTCACTTTCTGAAAGCTTGTCCACCCTTCCAAAAACTAGAAGGATTAATCCAGGGATTTGCAAAGCCAGAGCTGTTAATGAATATGCTCTTTCAAATATTCTTAATTGGAAAAACATTACAAAACGTTCCTGTAGCGGCCCACCCATAGAGGTTATGTTCTGCCTTTCTTTCCAGCCAAACACACAATTACCACTAGGAGGGGAAAGGTTATTTTGTGTTTAACATCTGTGGAGTCTTTTGTATTTGAAAGTGCTTTCCAAGACATTCATCCTCAGTCAAAGAGCCCTGAGAAAGAAGCCTTCCCTACCACACCCACATCTGCGGCCTGGAGACATGAGGCCCACGTTGATGATGTGATTAGTGCAAGGTCTTACCAAAAGTCAACATTAGGACTGGATAGTAACCCAAGATATTAAGCTGGTTAGTTAGGAGAGTGATGACTTCCCATAAGCTGCTTTTGACAAATTTAAGGGAAAACATATTCCTTGCCTGAGCTCCATGGATTCACTTTCTCAGTGAAGAGCTCTATTTTACCCCAATCCATAGCTGTAGTCAGTAGAAATAGCAGACTATGAATGACTACCTAAAATGCCACACACTCCAATGTGAATTGGAAAGGAAAATATTGCTTAGAGGTGAAGATAGGTTATATATAGTACAATAAATATTTTTAAAAGTATCTTCTTGAAAGAGGTTTTTATCTCCCTTGAGCAATTCAAAGTACAGAGAACATGTTAGCAGCCAGTGGGAGAATCTCCCCAAATTAGATTATTCTCGTGGACACCGACAAGGAGTAAACTTGGAAATATGGAAGACCTCCTGATATGCCTTGTTATTTGGTACTTATCTAAATAATTATAGAATTACTTTAATATTTACTATATGCCATGTGCTAGGGTAGAAGATCCAAGAATACACAGTCACTGTCTCATATGGGGCTCACAGTCTACCTTATCCCCTTTTTACAGATGAGGAAACTAAGGTCTAGAGAGGTTAAGTGACTTGCTGATGATTATATGGCAGGCCAGTGGTGAAGCCGGGTTTTGAACTCATGTCTCCTGACTTCCAATCCTGTGTTCTTAACACTAGGCCAGGTGAAAATATGTTAACATTAATAGTCATGTTTTCACTTTGTTGCAAATCAATGACTTCGTTGCACTTCATATCCATCAATAGTATTGAGCTTCTACGGAATGCTACGCACTGTATTACCTGGTGGGAGAGCACAACATGGAGTAAACACATGTTCCCTTCTTTTAAAGAGACTACAATCTAGTGAAATAGACAGACAGACAAAAAATAGACAAAAAATCTTTACAAATCAAGCTAGATGAAGAAAAGGTTTGGACACCAAATAGCATGACTCTACCAGGGTGAACTACCTGCATAAATAATTGAATGTACAACAAATAAAGCTACATAAATACTGAAGATAGAAATAGAATATTCGTGAAAGGGGTAGGTGAAGGGCTGACATGACTGAGCTGAGGTGAATTCACAGGAGAAGGCTTCCTGTATGATTTATACTTCTTTTCTTCAGAATACATCAGGTCCTGTGCTAGGCCGGAGTATTTTATTTAAGATAAATGACCCCTGGTGATGAGGTTGTTGATTTCAAAATGTCAGTTATCAGTTCTTTTCTCCCTTGGAAGTGATAGAAATGGAATTGTTTTTGACGGATTGCCCCTGAAACATGATTTTTATGGTCAGAAATTGCTTTCAGTCCTGAAACCTGAGCAAATTACCCCTGACAGTAAGTGTATTTCACTAGATATAGGCCTCTTATCCCCAAAACCTAATGTGAGAGTGTGAAGTTTGGAGGTTTCCTAGGCAGAATAGGTCAGGTGCTGACTCATTTAAATGAGACCACCTAGTGTAAGTCAGTACTGGACTTTCTTTTTACATGGCCAAAGCACATCTTTCTGGTTGCCTGTTCATTCCCTGTTCATACTCCCTTCTCAATTGCTTGGAGAACAGGGGGAATTCCAGTGGAAATTCTTGAATTATCTCAAGTGCAAGTCCCTAAAAAAAAAGCTCAGGGAATGCCAGGATGGGATCCTCATTTTGAAAAGAATTGAGGATTCCATCCTGGCATTGCCTGAGTCTCTTTCAGAAGGGAAAAGGCTGATTTCAGATCCATTCCAACTACTAAGGGATCTGCTGGAGTGGAATGCTTATCAGAAACAAACAAAGGGATGGGGAGTGTACTGTTCCCCCAATTTAGTGAGCCTGCTCAGCAGAGGGATGGAAGCAGTACTGTCCTTCTTTCTGTGGGCTTTTTAATGGGGGTGATCACTACCGCTTATCATCATCATCATCAATCGTATTTATTGAGCGCTTACTATGTGCAGAGCACTGTACTAAGCGCTTGGGAAGTACAAATTGGCAACATATAGAGACAGTCCCTACCCAACAGTGGGCTCACAGTCTAAAAGACTTATCCGATCTTATCCGATCTTTCCCTGTGCTGTGGTGTTCTCAGTAGAGGACTGAACTAATATTGTCTATATTTCAGATCATTTTAAGGACGATGCATGTGATAGGTGTTTGTTGATAGGAACTTAAGTGATTTGATGAACCAATTTCTCCTTCACTAGGAAGACAAACAGTTTGTGAGAATTCATCCTTGAGATGACTATTATCTAATTCCTTTGGTCTCATTATTTCTTCCTTGGCATTCTTAGCAGCCACGAGCCTTGTAGCATAATCATGATTAGCTGTTGAGTAACTACTGTATTTACTCAACTATTATTGTACTCAACTACTATTTGTAGTTGAGTAACTACAAATACCATCATTATTATTATTACTGTGAGCAGGACACTGAACTAAAAGCTTGGGAGGGTAAAAGAGAGTTAATAGACATGTCAACTGACTTCAAGGAGCTTACAGTCTGCCCGAGTCTTTTCCTCTTCACAAGTCTGGGGAATTTGGAGCAGGGACAAAATTATGCATTTATTTGAAAATCCCGGTGTTTGGAATAGGAGCTTTAAAGTTGAAATAATGGTCCCTACAGAGCCCTTCAGTGAACTAGTCTTGAGTAGATTTTTTTAAAAAATTCTATCAATTATTATCTGGTTCTAATTCTGTTCTCTGAAACTCGATTTTGACTACATGCAGTCTTTTGCTCCAAAATTCAAATCTTTATGTGCCGGAAAACCAATGACCATTTATTCAGACATTTTGGAATAAGATGACTTCAGGGTTAATTGGAAACACTAAGCATCAGGTATGAAAGATTCTTCACTGAATGTAAACACTAGAAACAAATCTCAGGCTCATACCTTGTTAGAGCTAGAGGTGCCTGACATTTGGATTTTTGCTTTAGCATAAAAAAATTGTAACAATTGTAACAACTGTAGGAGACTCACAGTAGCCCATACACTAAGGTAGCTGGAATTGTGCAAGAGATTTCTTTCTTCCTTTCTTCCCAGGGCAGTTTAGGATTATGTCCCAGATGAAATATAATGATCTGAAAATGCAGAATATTTTCCCTTAATTCCTCTTGAAAAATAGCAAACCGGCTGAGAATTTTGAAGAATCTCTCCTTTCTAAAGAATCGTCATTAATGAAGTAGAGTTTTGAGTTTTGTTGAGAAATGAACACTTATCGAAGTGAAAACTACATACTTTTATCTGTGAAGGACTCACCCTCTCTAGACTGTAAGCTCATTATAGGCAGTGAAAGTGCCAGCTAATTCTATTGTGTTGCACTCTCCCAAGGTAGTGCTCTGGGCATAGTAAGCGCTCAGTAAATATAATTAATTTGAAAATTTGCTCAAAGGCAGTCACTGCCTTCTCACTAGCATTGTGCCATGCAGGTTTGACCTCAGCAATTGTCTCCCAGTTTTCATATGGGATATAGCACTGTATGAAAGTTGATTTTTACTGTGTCCTTTAAAAGTTTCCTCTTCCCACTTTAATTCATAAGAAATGATCAATAGACTTATAAGTGATTGTTGGTCAATATCCATGTGACACATTAACCCCAATGTTTCACTTTTGTGGAGTAATTGAGTGGACTATTTTCATGAAAGGATTGAGCTTCAATTTACAATTGAAAATCCTTGCTTATCTTCTCCAATATAGTTTTCAGGAGAAATTTCATTAAACTCTACCTGACCAAAGAGAATATTTCAACATACTCTTTTTTGGTCAATACGCTTTGTGTCACTCCTTCAGAATGTTTCACATTCATTGCTACATATCGTGTAGTTTTAACTGGGGCATCAGCTCATTCTGCCTTATAGGTTGATTCTGGAGGTTTAAGGAAATATTATTGGTAATCTGAGTTGTGTAGTTTTAATTGGGGCATCGGTTTATTCTACATTGTAGATTGATTCTGGAGGTTCAGTGAGTTGGTGTTGCCTATCTTGAGTTGCAGCAACTGGCAATGGATGAAGAGCGAACCTAGACATCTATTGTACAGTCCAAAGTCAGCTATTTCTTTCATTTCTACAGTGGAGAAATTCCAAAGTTCAGCACTGCTTTGGTTCAAACTTCTCCATAGACTCAAAATGAGAAGCAGCATGACCTAATAAGTAGAGCATGGGCCTTTGAGTCGGAAGGACCTGGGTTCTAATCCCAAATTTGCCACTTGTCTACAGTATGAACCTGTGCAAGTCACGTAACAGATGAGTGCCTCATTTAACTCATCTGTAAAATGGGGATTAAGACTGTGATCCCCTGTGAGATATGGACTATGTCTAACCTGGTTAGCTTGTATCTACTCCAGGGCTTGGTATAGTGCCTGGCTCACAGCAAGTGCTTAACAAATACCATAAAAAAGAGAAATAAGAACAGGGTAAATACAAATATATTTCCAGAATGATCTTTAGGATTTAAACAGGAGTACTCTAAAATCCTGTTCCTTGTGGCTGTTGGGGCTAAAGTAGATATAGATATATTAAAAAACTAAGTGCTTGTTAGGGGCAGGGAATGCATATGCTAATTCTGTTGTAGTGTTCTCTTCCAAGTGTTTAGTGCAATGCTCTGTATATAGTAAGCAGTCAATAAATACAATTGATTAATGAAATTATCTACTCTGTTAATCTTATTAGGGAACCTACCTGACTCCAAATTTAGAAATCTAGAAATAATATGGCATCCAGTTCATATTTAAAGTTTTCTTTAGACTGCTTGGCATTCTCAATCCTAGTAGGTGATTTTCTTGGCTTTTATTGGAAAGTGGTGTTGAAGTGGAAATATAATCATAACAATTGATAGGATGTGCACCGAGGGAGTCCTTTATTTTGTTTTTTGTCGAAGTTGCTTAGAGAGCAGTGACTGTAGGTTTATTTTTCTCTTCTATTTCTAAAGTGTAATAAGGGTCTGTGGTGGATGAGGATTTTAACAGGAATTACTGGAGAAGAAAAATGAGGAGAAACGTCTGGCAGGCAGCCCTCATCAGCTTCCATTTAAAAACCCATTTTTCAAGAGATTGGCCCCTCACCTGCTGAATTTTAACTGAGGGCTAATCCCAAATCTCTCTTGACAAAAAAGTCATTGGACAAATTTGGAGACAGTCATTTAGTAAGCTATGTAAATTTAACCTAGAGGGAGGGAGAGAGAGAATATACACTACATTTCATATATTTGTTATACAAAAATAAATTCAGGAGATGCTGCTGTGATGGGTAGGGACTGTCTGGCTCAGTAGAAAGAGCATGGGCTTTGGAGTCGAATCTTGACTCTGCCACATGTCTGCTATGTGACCTTGGGCAAGTCATTTAACTTCTCGGAGCCTCAAGTACCTCATCTGTAAAATGGGGATTAAGACTGTGAGCCCCACATGGGACAACCTGATCACCTTGTATCCCCCCAGCACTTAAAACAGTGCTTTGCACATAGTAAGTGCTTAACAAATGTGGTCATTATTATTATTATTATTATTATTATTATTAGCTTGATGATGGTGTAAAGCAAAACCCTTAAATTTGTTCTCTGAGTGAAATTTTCAAATAAAATACATTTGGAGTTTTAGATAAAGTCATACACAGCCATAAATTTGTAATTTTCTTTCATATAAAAGTGGGTGATCACTGGAATAAAAACATCACACACAATTTGTATATTCACTGGGAGGAAAATTAACCAAAGATGTCAGGGCTCTAGGAGTAATATTCTGAGGCCTTTATCATCCTCATCAATATCATAATCATTGTCTATCACACATTTAGACTGTGAGCCCATTGCTGGGTAGGGACCATCTCTATATGTTACCAACTTGTACTTCCCAAGCGCTTGTTACAGTGCTCTGCACACAGTAAGTGCTCAATAAATATGATTGAATGAATTTAACATGTGCCTTTATGGACTTTGTTCTTCTGCTAACCTAGTCTGACTCAGGATAGACAAAATGGACATCTTCATTTAAAGAGAAATGTAATCAATCAATCAATCAATCGTATTTATTGAGCGCTTACTGTGTGCAGAGCACTGTACTAAGCGCTTGGGAAGTACAAGTTGGCAACATATAGAGACAGTCCCTACCCAACAGTGGGCTCACAGTCTAAAAGGGGGAGACAGAGGACAAAACCAAACATACTAACAAAATAAAATAATTAGAATAGATATGTACAAGTAAAATAAATAAATAAATAGAGTAATAAATATGTACAAACATATATACATATATACAGGTGCTGTGGGGATGAGAAGGAGGTAAGATGGGGGGGATGGAGACGGGGACGAGGGGGAGAAGAAGGAAGGGGCTCAGTCTGGGAAGGCCTCTTGGAGGAGGTGAGCTCTCAGTACGGCCTTTTTATCTAATAGAGGAAATCTAAGTTTAAGTAATGGCCATGACACTGAAGACTCTTGTGACCTTAGAAGGGCCTTCCAAAAAAGCAGTGTGGACTAGTGAAAAAAGCAAGGATCTGGGAGTCAAAAGATTTGGGTTCTAATTCTGCCTCTGCCTCTTCCCTGTTGTGTGACCATGGAAAAGTTACTTACCTTCTCTGAGCCTTAGTTTCCTCATTTTGAAATGGAAATTAAATACCCGTTCTCTCTCCCCCTTAGACAGTGAGCCCCATGTGGTACATGGGTTGTGTCTGACCCAATTGTCTAGTATCTACCCCTGCACTTAGTATAATGCTTTGAACATAGTAAATGCTAAACAAATGCCACAATTAGTGTTATCTTGTCTTATGCCATCAAGTCGTCTCTGACCTAAAGAGATGCCATAGACACATCTCTCCCAGAACACACAGCCTACATCAGCAATCGCTCTGGTAGTGTATCCATAGAGTTTTCTTGGTAAAAATATGGAAGTGGTTTACCATTGCCTCCTTCCACGCAATAAACTTGAGTCTCTTCCCAGAACAGGTGAGTTTTGACTTGTAGCAGATTGCCTTCCACTCGCTAGCTACTGGAATGGAATGGAATGGACAGTCTTCTGCTTCTCTCCCTCCTGTAGTCAAGACTGGTAGAGTACTGGAAAATCCCCAGGTGTGACCCTTAAAGGGGCCACAATTAGTATTAAAGGATAATTCTCACCCATTCCTTCCCACCTTATCAAAACTCTTGCCCCCTCCCTAAGCCATCTTCAACTGTTTGCTCTTCAATGATGTCTTCCTCACTACTATCAAACATGTCCGTGTCTCCCCGACCTAAAAAAAAAACCTTCCCTTGACCCCATGACTCCCTCCAGTTATCGTCCCATCTTCCTCCTACAATTCCTCTCCAAACTCCTTGAGCGAGTTGTCTACCCCTGTTCTCTCAAATTCCTCTCCTCCAATTCACTCCTTGCCCCCCTGCAGTCTGGCTTCTGTCCCCTTCACTGTACAGAAACCACCCTTTCAGAAGTGATCTCCAACTTGCCAAATCCAACAGCCTCTACTCCATCCTAATCCTCCTAGACCACTCAGCTGCCATCACTGTCAACCATACTCTTCTCCTGGAAATATTATCCAATTTCAGCTTCACTGAAGCTGTTCTCTTGTGGCTCTCCTCTTTTCTCTTCGGCCTCTCGTTCTCAATCTCTTTGGCAGTCTCCTTCGCTGCCTCCCACACCCTATGGGAGTCCCTCAAGGTTCAGTTCTCGGTCCCCTTCTATTCCCCTTCTACACCCAGTCCCTTGGAGAACTCATTTGCTCCCATGGCTTCAACTACCACCTCTAAGAGGATGATACCCAAATCTCCATCTCCAGCCCTGATCTCCCTCCCTCGCTGCAGTCTCACATTTCCTCTTGCCTTCAAGACATCTCTAATTGGATGCCCTCCTGTTACCTCAAGCTTAATATATCTGAAACAGAACTCCTTATCTTCCCACCTAAACCCTGTCCTCTCCCTGACTTTCCCATCACTGTAGATGGCATCACCTTTCTTCCTATAACCTTGGTGTTATCCTTGACTCTTGTCTCTGATTGAGCCCATATAGTCAATCCATCACTAAGTCCTGTCGGCCTAACCTTCACAACATCGTTAAAATTCATCCTTTCCTCTCCATCCAAACTGCTACCAAACTGCTACCACATTAATACATACTACCCTCCCTGGATTACTGCATCAGCCTCCTTTCTAACCTCCAAGCCTCCTGCCTTTCCCGACTCCAGTCTATAGTAAACTCTGCTGCCCCGATCATTTTTCTACAAAAGTGTGCAGGACGTGTCACCCCTCTCCTCAAAAAGCTCCAGCAGTTTCCCATCCACCTCCACATCACATAAAAGCTCCTCACCATTGACTTTAAAGCACCTCATCACCTTTCCCCTCTTAACTGACCTCACTACTCTCCTAATATAACCCAGCCCACACACTTCTCTAAAGCTAATTTTCTCACTGTACCTCAATCTTGCCTATCTCACTGCCGACACCTCAACCACATCCTGCCTCTATCCTGGAATGCCCTCCCTCCTCTTATCCCAGAAACAATTACCCTCCCCATCTTCAGAGCCTTATTGAAGGCACATCCCCAGGAGACCTTCCCAGACTAAGCTCCCCCCTCCCCCGCACCCAGCTTTCTCTTTTCCCACTCCCTTCTGCATCAGTGGAAAAAGCATGGGTTTGGGAGTCAGAGGTCATGGGTTCTAATCCCGACTCCGCCACTTGTTGGCTGTGTGACTTTGGGCAAGTCACTTAATTTCTCTGTGCCTCAGTTACCTCATCTGTAAAATGGGGATTAAGATTGTGAGCCCCAAGTGGGACAACCTGATCACCTTGTATCCCCCCAGCACTTAGAACATTGCTTTGCACATAGTAAGTGCTTAACAACTACCATCATTAGTATTATCTCCCTGACTTGCTAACTTTGTTATTCCCTCCTCCCAGCCCACCAGAACCTATATACATATCTGTAATTTATTTATTTATATTAATATCTGTCTCCCCCACTCTAGACTGTAAACTCATACTAGGCAGACAATGTGTCTGCTTATTTTTGTATTTTACTATCCCAAGTGCTTAGCACAGTGCTCTGCACACAGTAAGTGCTCAATAAATATGATTGATTGAATGAATGAATGAATATACAGTGTGGCCAACTTTACTTTCTGGAGCTTTCCCTCATGAGAAGTTGTTATACCACTATATCAGGACAATCATAGTGCATTCATAATTTCTCAAAGCAATTCTTGTGCACCTCTCAAAACTAGTTTGAAAACTTGACCACCACCAAATGAGGATTTGCTATTCAAATTCTGTCTTTACCATGTATGGCTATTTCTGGGTTTTAGATCTTTCATTGAATTGTAAACCCCGGAGGACAAGGAAATTATTTTGTTCCTTTGATTTTTGTTTATTTTTTATTTTTTGCTCTACCAAGCCTTTAGAAGAAGGCACTTAACAAATACAATTGATTGATTTTTGCCTTTCTCATTTTGGAGATCTGTATCAAACAGGGAATTGCAGACTGCTTTTGCATTATAAGTCCATTTCACTTTCTGGGTTTCAAACTGCCAACTACCTGTCCTGGTCTAGCAACACCAAAATATGGGATTATTTCAGTCCAAATAAAATTTGTTTCTCCTTTGAGGAAATCTCAACTTGACCACTTAACACTATTTGACAGTTCCCCAGATCCTAATGGGTAATCCTCCCAACTAAAGTTGTCTTCACTCTTCACATGGCTTCCTGTAAATTTTGTCACATTGTTACCCACCATCATTGTATCATTACACATCATAACAATGGGATTTCAGCAATTTCACCCATTCTAGTCATGTGATTACTCAATCTGTAAGCAATTATATAATTAAATTTAATTATACCAATAGCATGAATAAACAGTAGTCAAATACAAATTGCTATAAAAAAACTAAGGCCGCTCATCATCAGTAACTGGTTAGTGGAGAGAAAAAAAAACCTGTTACTTTTGTAACAAGCTCTTGAGTGGAGACATCTCAACAAGTTCCATGGTGGTCTTTGTAGGAATCAGTTGCTTTTTATTTCATCCCACTGGTGGGGCTGATGATGGAAGTGACATGGAATAAGCACTGTGAACAACATAGTCCAATCCTGGGTTTCTCCATCCAGTCAATAAATCAGTGGTACTTATTGAGTGTTTACTGTGTGCAGAGGACTGAACTAAGCGGTTGGAAGTCTACAAGATGATAGAGTTGGTAGTAATGATCTCTGCCCTCAAGGCTACAATCTACAGGGGGAGATGGACATTAAAATTAAGTTGAAGTGTCGAATAAGGTATGTACGTAAGTACATGGATGTGCTTTCAAATTCTGGCTCTACCACTTGTCTGTTGGGTGACCTTTGGCAAGCCACTTAACTTCTCTGTGCCTCAGTTACCTCACCTGGAAAATGGGGATTAAGACTGTGAGCTCACCTGTGACAGCCTGATTACCTTGTATCTATCCCAGTGCTTGGCACATAGTAAGCTCTTAAACAAACACCATAATTAATTAAGTGTTGTAGTGGGATAGGATGAGTATCAAATGGCTCAAGGGGTACAGACCTAAGGACATAGGTGAGAAACAAAGAATTATCATTATTATTAAGGTGGTAGAGTGAGTGGTCTTTCACAAAATCTGATCTTGGTACTTTCTTCGGTGGGATGCAGAGTCTCTGCTGGGAAACACCTGGAATTGATGGGTGAGAGGAAAAATAGGAAGTTTGAAGATGCTCTAAATGCAAATTTAAACCCATTGGGAATTTGCTGAAGTAACAATCAGGTTTGCTCATCACCCAAAGTGTTATGTATCTTTACTCAACCTAATCCTACACCACCTCCCTCTTTTTATTCTTTAATCCTAACTCCAAGCTCCATTTCCATCCCCAGAATGGGATTCAAATTTAGGTGGCTGTTGAGTCGATAGGGGAAGTTTGTCCATTGATCGTATAGTGAGCTTGATGGAATTTTGACTCTATAGTACCTCAGGGTACTACAAAACAATGTCACTTCTAATTTACAGACCCAGAGGGGTTACATATTAGATCCCAAGTAGATCAGGGTGTTTTCTGCAGGCTGGTACCTGACAACTTGTACTTCCCAAGCACTTAGTACAGTGCTCTGCACACAGTAAGCGCTCAATAAATATGGTTGATTGATTGATTGGTACAATCCCTGAGATGGTCTAGAGAATATTACAGTGTCACAGCTGCTTGTGACACTGTCTAAAGTCCTAAAGATTCCCACAAGTAAGTCCTTGAAACTATCAAAGAAGGGTATAGTAATTTAGAAAGGTGGAAAGGTGCACATTTGGTAGAATAACATCAGTTTTTCAGAATATGCAACGTAACTTTTAAGAAAAGATGTATCATTGGGAGGTGCATTTTAAAATATGAATGCATTTTTAAGAAAAATTGCATAGTTTACATAGCAAAGTAGAATGTAACTGCTTAATATTTAGGATTCCCTAGTAAACCTCATGAGGGATTCTCTGAGCAGTTGCCAAGAGAAAAGATTTTATGAGTTAAAAGTATTAGTTATCATGAATACTATCAATTTGCATTGAGAGACTCTTTATGAAGACTAGAGTGTTTATCCTCCCCGTGGGACAACCTGATCACCTTGTAACCTCCCCAGCACTTAAAACAGTGCTTTGCACATAGTAAGCGCTTAATAAATGCCATTGTTATTATTATCCTGTACGATTAACTCTGCAATATTTTAATAATAATAATGATAATGGCATTTGTATATATGCATATATATGTATATATGTTTGTACATATTTATTACTCTATTTATTTATTTATTTATTTATTTATTTTACTTGTACATATCTATTCTATTTATTTTATTTTGTTAGTATGTTTGGTTTTGTTCTCTGTCTCCCCCTTTTAGACTGTGAGCCCACTGTTGGGTAGGGACTGTCTCCAAATGTTGCCAACTTGTATTTCCCAAGTGCTTAGTACCGTGCACACCGTAAGCGCTCAATAAATATGACTGATTGATTAATCCCCGTTTTACAGATAAGGGAACTGTGGCCCAGAAAAGTTAAGTGACTTGCCCAAAGTCACACAGCTAACAATTGGTGGAGCCTGGATTTGAACTCATGACCTCTGACTCCCAAGCCTGGGCTCTTTCCACTGAGCCACGCTGCTTCTCAAAAACTGCAATCACCTTAATGAACCAAAGTGCTTTTTTGTTTTCAACAGGGCAATTTTAACATAGTTCCCTTTGTTATTTCTTTGCCTAGAGAATATCCCTTCCCCCTGCACCAACCCCACAGAAAGACAAAAGGGAAATCTGAGGGCCCAAAAGACAAAAGTGATCATTCTCATTAATTTATCTCTCCATTGTTCCACCCAACAATTCCTGTTGCCTCTGAGAGGAATTTGGTAAATGTTAATGATGACGTTGATGCACAAGAGGCCTATGAAGGTCATCCCTGTCCTGTTCCTCCTTGCCCGGGACCAAACCCTGCCTGTACCTGCCCAAAGAAGCCCACAATCACCTGCAGTCCAGTGATGGTAAAAGCACTGTACCCAGGGTGATCTGGACCTAATCTAAAGTGGTTTAGACCTTCTTGGATTCACTGAAAGGTACTTACCTCTGAAAAGTGAGTTCTAGGTCACTTTTTAGTGCCAAGACCCATTATATGACAGGCTACTGTGCACTGGTAAAGAGGCTGATGGACACCCCGTTAGCCATCTCTAGCACTTTTGAACTTACTTACACCCCTTCCTCGCCCCTTCGCACTCATATATTCATATCTGCTCAATTCATTTGTTCAGGCAGTGTTGTAAAGATTTTGGTGTTTTCCACCCCATTAGAGCATATGCTCCCCTCTCAGGGTTGCACCTGGAGAGTTTCCAATACTCTACCATCTCGACTATGGGAGGGAGAGTCAAACAGAGGCATACCCTTCCATTCCTAGCTTGGGCAGTGGCTAGCAAATGGAAAGCAATCTGCAGTCAAAACTCACCTGTGCTAAGCAACAGAAGCATGGGAGAGAGTGGAGGATAGAGACTCAAGTTTACTACACAGAAGGAGGCAATGGTAAACCACTTCCATATTTTTACTACTAATAATAATAATGGTATTTGTTAAGCCCTATGTGCCAAGCACTGTTCTAAGTGCTGGGGGAGATACAAGGTAAGCAGTTTGTCTGTCGTGGGGCTCACAGTCTTAAAGAAAACTCTTGTGAATACACTACCAGAACGATTGAAGATGGAAGGTGGGGTGTTCTGGGAGAGATGTGTCCATGGCGTTCTCTGGGTCAGAGACAACTCAGCAGCATAGGATAAAACAGAATACATGCTCCTCATGGGCCAGGGAAGTGCTGCTTCATTATTTTATGCTTCCCCAGCAGCTGATACAGTGCATTGCACCAAATGGGTGCTCAGTAAATGCCATTACTACTTCTGCTGTTACTACTACTATAACTGCTACAACTCTTCAACGAGCAAGGTTCAGTTTTGTTCAGAAGGATCTGACCTGAGAGTCACAGTCCCAAAAGGAACTCAAAGGCTGAGATTGGCCCTTGCTGAGGTCTCCTGTAACTGGCCATTAAGGACTGGCAATATCCCATTCCACTTTAGGAGTCAAAAGTTGAAAGATCAGCATTTCTGATCTATAACTCTTCTTTATTTTTATTATGGTATTTGTTAAGTGCTTACTGTGTGCCAGGCACTGTATTAAGCACTGGGAATCCCTTGAGAAACTATATTCATTTTCTGGATATAGGTAAATTCCTAGAATCCAAGCATTTATCGATTTTAGTAATCCCACAGGGTGCAGCAGCTAGAGCAAATATGACTCCCAAATGATCTCATTTTTAGTGCGAATTTCTCCTAAAAAAAATTCAGGAAGCACTTATGGCACTACTTTTGATTTTATCTTTGTAAAACTAGACAAGTTTTGAAATTCAAACATATACTGTAGGAGGTGTAATCTTTCAAAAGTTTAGGAAGTGCACATTTCCCACTCAAGCTTTTATAGTTAATCTAGAATTAGCATATACAGTTTTTGTTATAAAGAACCGTAGTATATTTTATTACCATTCTTATCTAAAATTTGATCAAAGTAACCTCTTATGTGTTTTCATTACACTGCCAAAATAACACTCAGTGTATCACACCTCCACTAAGTGGGATATAGTTGATAAGTTGATCAGTCAATGCTATTTATGAGCACTTACTGTGTGCAGAGTACTGTAGTCAGCACTTGAGAGAGTTGATAGACACTTTCTCTACACAGTCCCTTCCCAAGAGCGTGCATAAGAAAGCAAGCCTGACAACAGCCTGAAATGGGGTCACTCCAAACAGGTTGGACAGAAGAAATGTTTTAGAGACCACAATTCAGCCAACCTCAGATGATGAAGCAATGGATATTTGGATATTGGATAGAAGCAGTGTGGCTCAGTGGAAAGAGCCTGGGCTTTGGAGTCAGAGGTCATACGTTCAAATCCCAGCTCCGACAATTGCCAGCTGTGTGACTTCAGGCAAGTCACTTAACTTCTCTGTGCCTCAGTTCCCTCATCTGTAAAATGGTGATGAAGACTGCGAGCCCCCCATCGGACAACCTGATCACCTTGTAACCTCTCCAGTGCTTAGAACAGTGCTTTGCATATAGTAAGAGCTTAATAAATGCTATCATTATTATTATATATTTGTGAGACACGAGCAGACCGTAGCTCTACCTGATATGCAACAGGTAGATTTTGGAAAGTGTTTGGACTATGGACTTTTGAGAAAAATGAGCTTGTTATATGCAGGGAATGTGTCTGCTAATTCTGTTATATTATACTCTCCCGTGGACTTTTTATAGTGTGTGGCACACAGTAAGCATTTATTAAATATGATTGATTCTTTGACTGTGACAATCTTGTAACAAAATGGAAACAACATCATTCAATGTGGGCAATAAATGCAATTAAGCAGCAAAGGGTGTTCACAATCACGTGATATGGAAAAGGTTGTTGGACTATTGTTGACATTGGTAAATACCATGGCATAGAAGAAGAAACATCACCCTGGGATTCACAGGACCTGGATTCTAATTACATCTCTGCCACTTCTACTGTATACCATGGGCAAGTCACTTCACTTCTCTGTGCCTCAGTTTCCTCATATGTAAAATGGGGTTTCAGTATTGGTTCTCCCTCCTGCTTACGCTGTGAGCCCCATGTGGGACCTGATTGTCTGGACTCTACCCTAGTGTTTAGTACATTGCTTGACACAGAGTAAGTGATTAACAAATTTATATTATATATATCAATAAACAGTTTTTCCTAGGTGGTCTATTCCATCGCTTCACCTCTTTTATTCCCAATTGTTCCCAAGAATTTCCCAGTAACATATTTATAATCAGGCATGTGCACAGTTTAAAGTTAGTGCATTCATTCAATTGTATTTATTGAGCACTTACTGTGGGCAGAGCACTGTACTAAGCACTTTGGAAGTACAAGTCGACAACATATAGAGAGGGTCCCTACCCAACAATGGGTTCACAGGGTATTAATCCCTGGTGATGAGTATAGTAAGTTAGGAATGAGAACCATGCAGTAAAATTAGAGTGAGTGATAGGTAAATGTCAGAATTTGAAATAATTGATTTTAGATGAACTTCTGAAATTTAGCAAAATTCAACAAAAAGTGATGGAATTTTTCTACATTGTTGACTAGGAGAGTCAAAGTGCAGCTCACCTCCCCGAGGAAACCTTCCCACACTGAGCCCCCCTTTGCCTCTGCTCTTTCTCCCCTCCCCATCACCCCTACTCCCTCCCTCTGCTCTACCCCCGTTCCTTCCCCACAGCACTTGTTTATGTATGTACATATTTATTATTCTATTTATTGTATCGATGTGTGAATATATATAGCTATAATTCTATTCATTTATATTTATGTTATTGATTCCTGTATACTTGTTTTGTTATATGTCCCCCACCTTCTAGACTGTGAGCTCATTGTTGGGTAGGGATTGTCTCTATTTGTTCCCACATTGTGCTCTGCACACAGTGAGTGTCAATAAATGCTATTGAATGAATGAATATATTTGGTACCTGGGATTCAGTTCCATGGCAGCCAGGGGTGGCCATTGTCCTCATGTTATCTGCATCAAGGGCAAGCTATCAGCTATGCCCCTCATCATGTTGGGTAGGGTAGGAAGTTAGAGCTAACATTTTCTACCCTTTGAAGTTGGAAAACAGCCAGAAGCGGAGCTGTTTCTTTCACCTTCACTTGGACCCGGGGCTGGACTAGGAGGTCCTCTGGGCCTCATCTCTGAGCCTTATGAGGATGGGCAGTATCCCTGCCTCACCCTATTTTCTTCCTAGGCAGCCTGGGGGTGTGATCTGGGGACAAGATAAAGGTCTGGGCTCCCGTGCTGCCACAATGGCTGTCTAGGCCCCATTAAAGAGCCCGATGGCTACAATGTGCCCGGCCTGGACCTGCTGGTCACTGTTGTAGCTGTCATCATTATCAATCAATCAATGATATTTATTGAGCACTTATTCTGTGCAGAGTACTGTACTAAGCCCAGACTTGGGAGTCAGAGGCTGTGGATTCCAATCCCAGCTCCGCCACTTGTAAACTGTGGGACTTTGGGTGAGGTACTTAACTTCTCTGGGCCTCTGTTCTCTTATCTGTAAACTGGGGATTAAGTCTGTGAGCTTCACCTGGGACAACGTGGTAATCTTATATCTCCTCTAACACCTAGAACAGTGCTTGGCACATACTTAACAAATACCATCATTATTCCAGCACTTAGAACAGTGCCTGGCACATAGTAAGCACTTATCATCATCATCATCACTCGGGAGAGTATAATACAACAGAATTAGTGGCCATGTTCCCTGCCCATAATGAGGCAAGGTCTATTTCATAGGGGTTCGGAATTATTGCTCCATTTACTCTGCCCTTCCTCTATCTCTGCTTCCCAAAAATCTCCAGTGAGGATAAGGAAGAGTCTGAAAAGTCATCCAACAAGCGATTTCCAACTCCCTTCTCTTCATAGTGAAACTACAGCCAAAACATGACACTGGATTACAAGGGGTGGCAGGATATACTGTTTAAGCATAGGATAAATTGATGGAACTTTAAAAGTTAGCCTATTTTTAAGATGCAAGTATTTAATCTTAAATAATTAAAGCTGTCTTCAATGTGCAGTACACAGACCCGCAGAATAACCAAGCAGCTCCAGCTCATCTGTTTTGTCCTTGGCCATCACCGGAGGTAATGTCTGTTGATGGTGGTAGTAGTTATAGTAATTGTTTAATTGAGTGGCTACTGAGTGCCAAACAATATGATATCATATCATAATATCATATAATAAAATATTATATAATACTAAAAATATTTATTCTATTTGTTAAGCACTTACTAAGTGCCAAGCACTGTTCTAAACCCTGGAGTAGATACAAAGCAATCAGGTTGTCCCATGTGGGACTCACAGTCTTAATTCTCCAGCCATGATCTCGCTCCCTCTCTGCAGTCTCACATTTCCCCTTCCCTTCAAGACTTCTCTACTTGGATGGAGGCAAGAGGAGGGAGGGACTGGAAGGAAAGGAGGAGATCATAGTAATGCATAGTAATAATAATAATAATAATGGTATTAAGTGCTTACTATGTGCAAAGCACTGTTCTAAGCGCTGGGGGGATACAAGGTGATCAGGTTGTCCCACATGGGGCTCACAGTCTTCATCCGCATTTTACAGATGATGTAACTGAGGCACAGAGAACTTAAGTGGCTTGCCTAAGGTCACAGAGCTGAAAAGTGGTGGAGCAGAGATTTGAAACCATGGCTTCTGACTCCCAAGCCTGTGCTCTGTCCACTGAGCCATGCTGCTTCTGCATTGTAGTTGTATTACCAAACTATGTGCTTTAGCCATTTTGTATAATAATTGCTGAGCAAAAAGTAACACTGACACTGATATATCCAGAAAATCAAGTTATTATCAGGAAAGCTTTATGCTACAAACCTCCCTGGAGAGCTTGTAGTTTTCCATGAATAAACCCATAATACCAAATGCTTTTACTCTGGTCAACTTCTTCCGTTTGGTCATCAAAGGACTACCAGATGCTACATTGATGTAATTCTAACTCAATCACATTCTAGACTGTGAGCCCGTTATTGGGTAGGGACCGTCTCTATATGTTGCCGACTTGTACTTCCCAAGCACTTAGTACAGTGCTTTGCACACAGTAAGTGCTCAATAAATACAATTGAATGAATAAGAGCATTAAGCTACTAGAGAAATATTAGCTTTTAACACTGTATTTCTTCATGCCTATTCTTTCAATAGTTTTTCATCTGGTATTTCTTCAATATAGTAGCCTTGTAACTGTAGTAGCCTTGTAACAAATAGCTCTATACTTAAGGAGCATGAAACTGGCAGCAACAGTGATGAAAACTTAGGTTTATTCCCTTTCCACTTCGTCAGCCAAAAGACACGAAGTTTCCATTGCACATGTAGTAGGATGGTGGGCTCACTGAGTGTCAAGGAATCTTGGCAGCTCATTTACAGAAAATGTTACTTTTCCTGAATGTTGAAATCCAGACTTCTGTTGGTCTCAACCCAAACATGCATGCTCATTTGAAATTATTATTTTTTCCCCAAATGCTAAAGTATTGAAGCATACATGAAATGAAGCAGATGCAATTTCATTATTTAAAATAAACTTATTCTTATTGAAAGATAAATTCATAGTGCCCATTCTTATTAGAAAACATAGGCCATCCATAAAAAGCATCCTTTTGTAGGATAATAATAATAATTTAAATAATCATTTTGTAGGATAATAATAATCATATTTATTGCACATTTACTGTGTGCAAAGCACTGTACTAAGCACTTGGGACAGCATAATATAACATCAGGCACATTCCCTGCCCACAACAAGCTCACAATCCAGAGGGGGAGACAGACAAAAATATGAAATAAATAATACGATATTTACCAACATTCAGAAGAGGTGAACTAGGTACACAATATACAAAGAAGATGATGGTGCAGTTGTACTCTCTTTCCAGATGTCCTTAATGTGTATTCACACACATTTTAGTTGCAAGGAATGAGGAAAACACAGAGATTAAGATTTCCATACTGTCTGTATATATGCTTTTCTCAAATATAGCAGCAATATAGAAGCTTATGAATATTCCAGGCCATTTAAATAATGTAACATTTCTGTTCTATTACTGAAAATGCTGTGCTCTTACATACTGAAACGAATGCAAGAAATCTGGATCCAACACAATTTTATGGGGCAAAGGAGATTACGGAGAGGGAAAAATGTGTTGTGCAGCTGCTGCTACAATAAAACACTTCATTTCTACACATAATGATGTATTTGGTGCCAATAACACACCTTGCCTCAGTGGAGGAAAAAACATGTGGTCTGACGTTAGACTGAATATTTAGAAATTGAGAATCTTGGGCTGCATTCCTTAGTATGAATTCAAAGATTCAGAGACTTCTAGACTGTGAGCCCGTTGTTGGGTAGGGACCGTCTCTATATGTTGCCAACTTGTACTTCCCAAGTGCTTAGTACAGTGTTCTGCACACAGTAAGTGCTCAATAAATACGATTGAATGAATGAATGAATGAAAGATGAACAGATGGAAAGTGCTGTAGCAGCTTCCCCATTCACTTCCAACGTAGTTTTGCACAGCCATTGCAACTCTCTGAATTATGCTTCAATTCTTTGTTGTAATAAGGGCAGAAGAAGTAGAGCAACTGTTTGAGTTATACCCTGTTGGGACCTAAAATGTTTGTACAATTATCAACACCTCCGTTTCTCCTTCTCTTCTTCCCTCTCCTTTCTCCCAGCTTCAGTGCCCTCTCGGCCATGAACTGTGGAGGCAGCTGGAAGAGATACGTCCATTGAAACTTTCCTCAAGTGCAAATCAAGTAATCACTAAGTGATAGTTACTGAGCATTTACGGTGGGCAGAGCATTGTATTAAACACCTAGTAAAGTACGATACAACAGAGTTGATAGACACATTCCCTGCCCAAAAGGAGCTTACAGTCTAGAGGGCAAAGTAGCCAAATTTGTACTTTACTGCCCTCTGCTCCTAGCAATAAAGTGCTTGAACTTCTGGAATGAATTAGGGTACCACAATATCAAACATTGTTTCTCAGCTTCATGAATATTGTCACCTAGAGGAACCTGTCCAAAAGGGATGTGAGGAACTCAAAAGGTAGTGAATTTAGTTGTTTTTAGAAATGTGCTTCAAGTATTTGAGCAGGTGAGGTATAGGAGTGAAAAGATAGACATCAGTATTAACCCGTTGTCAAAGACCTGGTCATTAAGAAGCCTATATTCCAAACTTCTAAGGACCTATCAGTAATAATGAGAATAGTAAGAATGGTATTTGCTAAGCGCTTACTATGTGACAAGCACTGTTCTAAGCTCTGGGGAAGATACAAGGTTATCAGGTTGGATGTAGTCCCTGTCCCACACGGGGTTCACAATCTTAATCCACATTTTACAGATGAGGTAACTGGGCACAGAGACCTGAAGTGATTTACCGGAGGTCACACAGCAGAAAAGTGGTGGGGCCGGGATTAGACCAAATAGGAAAGCAAGCAGTATAGTTGACTCATTCTTCTTTTAATTCTTCACATTATCTACTGGTCTATTAGCTTCATTCAAAATAACTTCATCTACCAGAGAACAAATTGGCAACTCTATCATCTGAAAGATGTAGGTGCAGTGAAGTTCCTTCTTCAAATGTGTTACCATGTTGATTGATTGAATGGAAAGAGAAGGTGATTTAATAATGAATGGGTTTATAGGTCATGTAGCTAGAGTGGGGCTCAATATCTGAAGGTCACAAATCATAACTAACTCATGAGCCCCTACGATCTTTCACTACCTTACTAATCTTTCAACGCAGTGGAGTATGTAATGGAGTCAGTATGGTGGAAGGGTTGAAAATATTGGCGCTTAAATGTCTCTATATCTCCCTGACCAACTTCAGCTCTGCTTTCATAATGGAACTGTAGCCATGCAAAATTATAATGTGTATCATTATGAACTTAATTCCTTGCTTTTCCTGAATTTTCAAAACATTTTGAAAATTATTGTTTCTTAAAGAACTCTAATGAGGTTACTTTGTAAAGAACATACCTATGTGTGTATATTAAAGGACGGCTGGGACAGCTCATTAAAGTAATTAATAGTTCCATCTCCTCCTCTTCCTCCTCCTTGCCCTCCAAAGTGCTGCCTCTATTCACGTGTAATGCTGGTGCTATGTAGAATGTGTTGTTGACAGTAGTATGAACATTTTCACCTGTGTCTTTTTATCATTGCTGTAGTAACTCACCTCTTTCATATCAACTCTTACCTAGGAGCCGCACTACAGACTCTTTGATGTAGGTCTTTTCTGCATGGCAGCCAAGGCCAAGCTGTGGTTTCATTGCATGATGCAACTTCACCCTTTTGGTTGTCTCCTCTGGGATTAGCTCAGTTCTACTCTCGTGCTGCCTGTGCATGTCAGCGTGCTTCTTCTGATGGCCAGTGCCCTGAATGCAGTAACCGCATTGACTGCATGGACTGAATTCAAGCAGCTAACATTCTAAATGAACGTAATTTCAGTATGCTGGAATTAAACTCTTACAGGATTAAATTAATTGTGATACTTAAAAGACAGGCAACTAAGCTCAACAGTCTTTTAACCTGAAAGAGAACCCACAGATAGATTTTTTTTCTCCTGCCCATAGACAGATACTCATTTGTGTTTCAATACGCCTGATTTTCTAAATGACATCTTCAGTTGGCTACGTACCCCTTCCAAATCCCAAAGGGACATGTTTGTGGGAATTAGTGAAACAGTAGTATTTTTAATAACCATTTGAACATTTCTTAAGTGTGAGATCATTCACGCATGTGTTCTTAGATATGTCTTAAATACTCTTCATCAAACACCATGGTAAATAAAATTTGATGGGTTGTCTGATTTGGACCACATTTCCCCCACATAGGAGGAATCTTATGACTATTAGCTTGAAGTCAAGATTTTTCAGTTACTAGGAATTTCATTTGGCATTCCTGATTAGTAAGTGTGATTTTTAACTAAGCCACTTTTATAACATCACAGTCTCTTTTTGCTTTAAGGTTGTATGGAAATCCTACCTAGGTGATGAAGTATATGGTTTTCTCCTTCCCTTCACATAATACGTTTTTAAATGACATTTTATTTCAACCTAAAAACATTTGTGATACAACTATGAGATTGGGTAAGAAAGCAGTATGTTTATGTCTCAGATGTGCAATATCTATGAAATGAATGAATATAAATAGGAAAAGTGTGTATTCCCAGTCGCAGACCACTTCTGGATATAAATTAGAAGAGCTGAGAGGATCTCTGTGCAATGGAAGGGAAATGAAAGAATTAAAGAAAAAAAGTGGAGTGCAATACTGGTTTAGGGTTCATGAAATTGAAGAGATTTACCTTTCCTGTATATTTTTGTCTATCACCCATAGGATAATTTATTCTAGATTCCGAAGTTCTCAGGCTTGAGTGAAAGGATGGAGAACTCAGACCCTGGTTAAATATTACATTTTCCTCCAGAGCAGGCATTCCATAGGTCTCAGAACTGGGAAAAATGACTAGTTTTCAATCCATCAGTCATTCAGTCTTACTTATCGAGTGCTTACTGTACATAAAGCAATGCACTATATGCTTGGGAGAATAGACTATACAGATTTGGTAGATACGTTCCCTGCCCACAAAGATGATGTTGGAGACTTGCTTTGAAAAGAAAAAGATATCTCCCAAGGTACTCTCCACCAAATGGGCTGAAGAAACAGTGCAATAGCGAGATAGAAGAACTTGTTAGGAAGTAAACCCCAACAATAGAAAAGGGTGGAAAAAAGTTAAAGCACAGGCCTGGGAGCCAAAGGACCTGGGTTCTAATCCAGCTCTGCTACTTCTTTTAATTATATTTTTTAAGTGCCTATTATATGTCAAACACTGTTCTAAGTCATATGGTTTGGTGGAAAGAGCATGGGCCTGTGAGTTAGAGAACCTGAGTTTTGATCTCACCTCTGTCAAGTGCTTGCTGCATGACCTTGGGTAAGTCACTTAACTTCTCTGTATCTCAGTTCTCTCAACTGCAAAATGGGAATTAAATTCCTGTTCTCCTGCCTACTTAGTCTGTGAGTCACAAGGGGAACAAAGACTCTGTGTGACCTACTTAATTTGTACCAGCCCCACACTTAGAACATTGTTTGACACATCGTAAGCATGTAACAAGTATCATTACAAAAAAGAGAGAGGGATAGTGTGAAAGGCAATGCACTTTGTGCTGGGAACTGTACTAAGCAATGGGGTAGGTAATAATAATAATTGCGGTATTTGTTAAGCACTTACTACGTGCCAGGTACTGTACTGAGTGCTGGAGTGGATTCATTTATTCATTCAATCATATTTATTGAGCGCTTACTGTGTGCAGAGCACTGTACTAAGCACTTGGGAAGTACAAGTTGGCAACATATAGAGATGGTCCCTACCCAACAGTGGGCTCACAGTCTAGAAGGGGGAGACAGAGAACAAAACTAAATATATTAACAAAATAAAATAAATAGAATAAATATGTACAAATAAAATAAATAAATAGAGTAATAAATACATATAATCACTCAGCAGAGAAGTGGCAGAGCTGGAATTAGGACCCATGACTTTGTATACCATCCCTGTCCCACACGGGACTCACAGTCTTAATCTCCATTTTACCATTGAGGTAACTGAGGTACAGAGAAGTTGAGTGACTTGACAAAGGTCACACAGCAGACAAGTGGTGGAGCTGGGATTGGAACTGAGATCCTCTGATTCCCTGGCTTGTGCTCATTCCACATGGCCATGCTGCTTCTATAAATATCTTCCATTATCACCCATCCTCATCCTCATTAAATCTCAAATATCTGAATGGTAAACAACTGTGGCATACTCATTTTCATAACTGTCTGGTTTTAAAAATCATTTTTTACACTATTAACTCTAAAATTTATTTTAGAAATTACAAGGTATGGGGCATAGATTTGCTTCCATGTTAACCCAACTTAGTTTCAATCCATTATGCTACTATTTATTCAACAAAAGCGCACACACATAAAAAAATGTAGTAGGACTGTGAATAATGAATAGAGGTGCCTCAGAGAGGCCTCCACTGAAAACATTTGGCTTGCAAATATGGCATGGCAATGCAAATGATCACCCAATAAATAATGTTTGGTGGGTCCTAATAAATGATATAATTCACAAAAATAATAAATATTGTCACTGAAAACATTACTTTTCAAGTATTTGAAATATTTCTCTTTCTCTTTTTCTCCACTTTCCCCTCTTCTAAACTGTATACTTCTGGTGGGCAAGGAATGTATCTCTCAACTTTGTTATAGTGTACTCTCCCAAGAGCTTAAAACATTGCCCTGCACACAGTAAGTGCTCAATAAGCATGATTGATTGAAGTAATCATGTTAACTTCAAATCAGAATTAACTTAATTTAAGAAGCATTGTGATGGCCATACGAAAATATTATATGAGAAATGCACCCATAAAGACAAGGATGTCAGCTGATGTATTCCAAAATGCACTCGAATATCCAAAGTAATGGGAAAGAGATGAGCTAAAGATCCTGTATCTTCTCTAATGTACAATGAAGCCTCCTAAAATGATTCCAAGTATTTGTGTGAATTACTAGACTGAGGAGTATTGAATTTAATAGTGTTCCTGGAAGGACTTTGAAATATACTATTGAAATATATAATTCTTGTATCTCTTTTTTTGTGGTGCCCTCAGTGATCATCTGTTTTGTGGACTGCAATAGAAGAAGAACAACACTGCAAACCACAGAATTGTCACTTTATTATAGAAGTGGGGTTAGGTTCCTGCCAAGACTGCTTCTTAAATTTTCCTGCTCCCTCTAGGAAACAGGGAATCTTCCTGAACTCTGAATGGATGGTTGTGGTGGTGGGTGATGTAGAAAGAATTTGGGAACAAACATAGCCTCATGGAAGTAAAGAGAAGCAGCATGGCAGGAGAAGCAGCATGGTCTAGTGAAAAGAGCCTGGGACTGAGAGTCAGGACCTGGGTTCTAATCCTGGCTTTGCCAGTTCCTTGGTGTGTGACCTTGGGCGAGTCGCTTCACTTCTCTGTGCCTCATTCCTTAGCTATAAAATGGGGATGAAATACCTGTTCTCCCTCCTACTTAAGACTGTGAGCTCCATGCAGTGTGGCTCAGTGGAAAAGAGCACGGGCTTTGGAGTCAGAGGTCATGGGTTCAAATCCTGGCTCTGCCAATTGTCAGTTGTGTGACTTTGGGCAAGTCACTTCACTTCTCTGTGCCTCAGTTACCTCATCTGTAAAATGGCGATGAAGACTGTGTGCCTCACATGGGACAACCTGATCCCCTTGTAACCTCCCTAGCGCTTAGAACAGTGCTTTGCACATAGTAAGCACTTAATAAATGCTATTATGATTATTATTATTATTATTATTATTATCTGACCTAACCTACCTACCCCAGCGCTTAGAACAATGTTTAGCAGATAGTAAGCCCTTAACAAATACCATAAAATAACAGAACTTAGATGATGATGAGGAAACAGGATCCTAGGTCTTAACTGCCATAGGAATAAAAACTGTGCCACTTTTAGTTCAAGGCAGGGTTCCTGAGTGTTAACTTCTGGAATATCAAGATATCACTGCTCCTAGGTTTTGTTCTCTTTATCGAAGCTATCATTTCCAGAACTTGCAACAGATTGGACCACTTCTCTCCAAGGAGTTAGCTTAATATAAACCTCTCCTTTATATGACAGGGAAGAGGAAATAAAAATATAGATAATCTCATTTATTGTAACTTCTAAATTCCAGGCCCATATGTTCTGAACATGCCAGGACTTGCATAAGCTTCTCTCCTAAAAGGCAAAGGCAGCAGGGTGCTAGATAATACAGGTTCTTCTTTCCAACATTAATCACTACTAAGAGTGCTCAGAGAGTGGTCATTCACTACACCCTTTTGACTGACATACTCAATCCATTTGTTTCCGAATTGTACTTTCCAAGTGCTTAGTACAGTGCTTTGCATACAGAAAGTGCTCAATAAATACAATTGAATGAATGAATGAGCAAAAGTAATTTCACTACAATTAGTCCAACTCCTACCTATTAGTTTGGTGGCGCTGCAAAAGGTTTGCATTTAAGGCTTTTAGAAGGTAATCTTCTGCTGGGCTGGGGTAGAGAGCACTCTAAAAATATTCTCTATATTTGGTGGAAGATATATGCCTGTCTCTTTAAAGCATGCTCTCTGACAAATCAAATCTTTTCTTGTGTGCATAATAATGCCTCCTCCTAGGAAATGCCTAGTTGAAGGTTATGCTCTAAAGGATGGAAACAGAGCGAAAGAAAAGAGGTGGGGAAGGGGAGAAGAAGCGTGGGGAAACGGGAAAGTAGAGGACCAAGGATGGGAAAGAAGCGAGAAATAGAATAGTTCTTCAAAGGGGTATGAGAATCTGATATTTTAGTGGTCATTATTTATCACAATTTGAAAAAAATGAATATTAACATTGTCTAGTCACATTAGGCTTAAGAAAAATGGGCATTAACTTGTTAAGTATAACATCTAAGTATTTATGGCAAATTATTGGTCTGTATACTCTGAAAATCATACATTGAACCTTTGTCTTTGTTCTTTTCATTTGCCTGGACATAAAAGAGTAGTTAACTGGTTATCTAGTTTTAATGGCACATATTCACTCGGAATCACAGGCATGTTTTTATCAACCTATAGATAAGAATATTAAAAATGATCCAGAATATGAAAATCATAGATTATTAAAGATTTGAAGAGATGACCTCCTTCCCCTCCCCACAGCACCTGTGTGTATACATATATATATATATATATATATATATATATATATATGTATGTTTGTACGTATTTATTACTCTATTTATTTCTTTTATTTGTACATATTTATTCTATTTATTCTATTTTGTTAATATGTTTTGTTTTGTTCTCTGTCTTCCCCTTCTAGACTGTGAGCCCACTGTTGGGTAGGGACTGTCTCTATATGTTGCCAACTTGTACTTCCCAAGCGCTTGGTACAGTGCTCTGCACACAGTAAGCTCTCAATAAATACGATTGAATGAATGAATGACCAAAAACAGTTTTTCCCCATCATGTGGCACTTAAAAGTTTCCTTAAAGCGTCTCATTTTAAATGACTAATAGACAGCTCAGAACACTATAGAAGACTGAATTCATTTAATTGTGCCATTGTAAGTTGCTGCGTTCATAGCCACCAGAAAACTGAAAGACCAAGTTATACCTTGCACTAGGATATGAACTCTCAAGTATGGGGAACAATGTGACTTAGTGGATAAGAAATGGGCCTGGGAGTCAGAAGACCTGGACTCTAATCCGTTCTGCCACAAGTCTGCTGTGTGACTTTGGGCAAATAAATTAACTTCTCTGTGCCTCAGTCACCTCATTTGCAAAATGGGATTAAGAGTGTAAGCACCACGTGGGACAGGAACTGTGTCTGACTTGATTACCTTGTCTCTAACCCCAAGCTTAGAACAGTGCTTGGCATATAATAAACTCTTATCAAGTATTATTGTTATTATTATTATTATTATTATCATTATCATTATTATATCAGTAAGGGTTTGCGAAGGAGTCAACCATTCAAGATGTCACCAACCCGGGCATGGTTGCTAAATTAAGCAAGACAAAAGTTTGACATCCTCTGGCACAGCATAAATGTGAGAATTTCCTCCCTGAATTTGGGTTGCATATGCATTTCCAAAGGGCAAAAGAAATAATTCAAGTACAGTGGACATGGGAATCTGATGAATGATTTTTCCCCCTTTTCTGATTGAACCTCATCACACATTATCTAAGAAGATTTTCTTCAGAAATGTAGGTAGTGGAAAAGACTGATATGGCCAAGGGGCCAAAGAAAAATGAATTGAAATCTATTTCCTGGGCTTAAATCACAGGCTCAGAGAAAGTCAGCAGTGTGAAGATTTCACAACCGATAGCGAGTAAGAGGAGGCATGAACAATGAAACCAAAACTACATCTTTAGGGACAATTGCATGTTAAATGAAAAAGGCAACGACTGCTGTTTAAGCTCAGAACTGTGAGTTGCTCATGATGAATTTCTGAAGTATGCTGGGGAGTGGCCAATTCTGATTTATAAACACATATTTCAAGTGCTCATCCAAAAGAAATTGGAAGGGAAATTGAAAAAAAAAAACTTTTTGGATGACACTAATTGGTAGCATTAGAATTTTAAAACTGAAATGCATGCAAATTACACTTTATCACATATTTATAGTAAATTCGGGTTTTTGTTGAGGTTTCAGATATAATGATACATTTCCACTAGAACTCTATTTTTAACCATATGCCCTGATTAATGCTACATGCTGGGATTGGACATCTTTTAACTGTCAGCCGTGAAAGATTACAGTGTAACAGGCCAAAGACAGTCGTTAGTAGTGTCAGGTAACAGGCATTCAAATTCTACCGGGAAACCATTAGCCTTTCCAGGAACATTTTTCTTGCGGATACTTTAGTACCTTAGGTCTAAGCTGTGAGTTAAAGAAAGGCAAAACTAAAGACACAGCTATTTTTTCTCTTAAAAAAATGAAAGTATAATTGTTTTCCATTCTGGACATGTTGAGAAGACTGATCTCAGAGTTTAAACTATCGTACTGAAATATCATAATTGTTCTTTTTCAACACAGAAATTCATGTGAAACAAATACTGTGTACCATGGTGCTCTCTGACAGCATTTTCTGGGTTTCAAAATGATGTAACTGCCAAATGGAGCACTTGTCTTTTTTCACATTCTTTTGATTTCGTCTTTGGACATTGACAATATAGTGCTGTGCCTAAGGAGCCAGGACCCTCAACTGGAGCAATCAGACTGCTGAACCTAGGCAGGGAGGTGCCAAACTTTGTGTGGGTAAGGATAAATTGAGTAGATGCTTTTCTCTCCCTAATATGGAACTAAATAGGGATGCTGTCATGGTTAAGGAACCCATGTCTCGTTGCTATTCCACTGTAACGTAAATGAAGTGATATTGCAAAATTTCAGTTATTGGTCCTGGTTCCTAGTGGTCATTGATTGCCACTGTTTACTTCAAGTTCTTTTTCAGGCTTTAATCTGATACTCTGCAGCTAGTGTGACAACAATGGAGTTGCCTGACTCCTGAAGACTTATTTTTATTTGGGGTGCTTAGCACCAAGAAGATTTGTTTGATACACTTAGGTAGGGCAATTTTTGTTTTTATTTAATTAAGAAAGTCCTTTATGCCAAAGGGAGATCAAATAAGTGCTGGTGAGAAGGGGCAGGGGTGAAAACAGGCCAGAAAAGACAGCCTACTGGGGGGAAAAAAATAAAAGGACTTTTGGTGAGAATTTCAGTTGATGAACTTGAATGATTGCTTAGCAAGCTCTAATACCCTAAAGTTCCCTTCCATTGTTATTGAATTTGATGTGCTTAAGGGAACATATCTTCCAACTCTGTTGTGTTTTACTCTCCAAGCACCTAGCACAGTGTTCTGCACATGGATGGCTCAGAAAATGCCAATGATTGATAGATTGATCAATATGGGACAATCAGGTACTGGGCAATCTTATGAACTATCCTGGATACTAGTTCTTTGAATAATAATTATGGTATTTGTTAAGAGCTTACTATATGCCATGCACCGTTCTAAGCACTGTGGTGATTACAAGGTAATCAAGTTGTCTCACGTGCGGCTCACAGTCTTAATCCCCATTTTACAGATGAGGTAATTTGGGCACAGAGAAATTAGGTGACCTGCCCAAGGTCACACAGCAGACAAGTGGCAGAGCTGGGATTTCTACAGAAACTCTCTGGGCATGTCACCACCCCTCCTCAAAAATCTCCAGTGGTTGCCAATCAACTTTCATATGAAGCAAAAACTCCTCACTATTGGCTTCAAAGCTCTCCATCACCTTGCCCCCTCCTACCTCACCTCCCTTCTCTCCTTCTACAGCCCAGCCCGCATACTCCTCTCCTGTGACACTGCTAACCTTCTCACTGGGCCTCGTTCTCACCTGTCCCACCATCGACCCCTGGCCCATGTCCTACCTCTGGCCTGGAATGCCCTCCTTCCTCACATCAGCCAAACTAGCTCTCTTCCTTCTTCACACCTCTGAGAGCTCACCTCCTCCAGGAGGCCTTCCAAGACTGAGCCCCCATTTTCCTCTGCTCCTCCTTCCCTCCCCATCACCCCTACTCCCTCCCTCTGCTCTACCCCCTTCCCTGCCAGACAGAACTTGTGCAAATTTGTACACATTCGTTATTCTATTTATTTTATTAATGGTGTGCATATATCTATGATTTATTTATCTTGATGCTACTGATGCCTGTCTACTTGTTTGTTTGTTGTCTGTCTCCTCCCTTCTAGACTGTGAGCCCATTGTTGGGTAGGGATTGTCTCTATCTGTTGCCGAATTGTACTTTCCAAGCACTTAGTACAGTGCTGTGCACACAGTAAGTGTTCAGTAAATACGATTGAATGAATTAGAACCCACATCCTCTGACTCCCAAGCCTGTGCCATTTCCACTAAGCCATGCTGCTTCTCTTGAAATAGGCAGTCTCTTGAAATCAATTCAATCCATCTGTGGTATTTACTGAGGATTTTTGAGTGCTTTGAGAGAGTATATAGGACAGTTGGTAGACACAATCATTGTCAACAAAGAACTTGAATCTGCTCAAGGAGAGAGTCATTAAAATAAATTACTGGTAGGAGAAGAAACAGAGTCTAAGGATGTGTTGCATAAGTGCTATGGGGATAGGAGTGGGGTGAGTTTCATTCATTAAATCATTTATTGAGCGCTTACTGTGTACAGAGTACTGTACTAAGTGCTTGGGGTGTACAAGTCGGCAACATTTAGAGATGGTCCCTACCCAACAACAGGCTCACAGTCTAGAAGGGGAAGACGGGCAACAAAACAAAACATGCAGACAGGTGTCAAAATCATCAGAACCTGTAAATTATATGTGTATGCACATCATTAACAAAATAAATAGAATAGTAAATATGTACAAGTAAAATAAATAGAGTAATAAATCTGTACAAATATATATACAAGTGCTGTGGGGAGGGGAAGGAGGTAGGGCAGGGGGAATGAGGAGGAGGAGGGGAAAAAGGGGGCTCAGTCTGGGAAGGCCTCCTGGAGGAGGTGAGCTCTCAGTAGGGCTGGTTAGTGGGTAAGACTAAAGTACGACTCGGAAGGGAGACTAGGGCTGGGTTGTAGCAGGAGATGAGAGAGGTTAAGTAGGAGGGGAAGGGCCAATTAAGTGCCTTGAAGGATTAAGGAGTTTCTTTTTGATGTGGAGATGTATGCGCAGCCATTGGAAATTTTTAAAGTTGAGAGACAAATGCAGGGAGATTTTTTCAGAAAAATGGTAGTGGCAGCAGGGTGAATTATGGATTGCAGAAGGGAAAACCTGGAGGAAGGGATGTCAGGAAGGAGGCTGATGCAATAGTTGAGACAGGATACGAAGGGCCTTGGAACAGCATGGTACCAGTTCAGATGTAGTGGAAGGGACGGACTGTAGAGATGTTGTGAAGAAAGAACTGACAGGATGTGGTGAGTATGCTGTTTGGAGGAGAGAGATGAATTGAGGATAATGCCAAGATTGTGTGTGCTTGCGAAAAAGGGAGGGTTGTGGTTTTGTTAACAGTGATGGAAAAGCTTTGCTGGGGTCTCCACAGTTAGGGGTGAGAGGCAGGGGAGGAATTGGTGAGACTGAGAAGGAAAAGCCAAAGAGATAGGAGGAGACCCAGGAGAGGACACTGCTGGTTAAACCAAGGTAGATAATATTGCCAAGAAAAGGGGATGGGCTGGAATGTCCAAGGCAGCTGAGAGGTCAAAGAAGACTAGGATAGAGTAGATTGTGTTGAATTTGGAGAAGAGATCACTGGTGATGTGGTGAGAGTTGTTTCAGTGATGTGGAGGAGGCAGAAGTCAAATTGCAGGGAGTTGAAGAGAGGGTTAGAGGATAGGAAGGTTTAAAACAACTCATTTGAGACAGAGAGGAATGGAAGGAGGGAGTTAGGGTGATAACTGGAGGGTGCAGTGAGGTAAAGGGAGGGGCTTTTTTAGGATAGGTGATACGGGGCATGTTTGAAAGCAGAGGGGAAGAATCCATTGGAGAATAATTGGTTAAAGATGGCCTTATATTTCTCAGGAACAATAATCATAATACTTGGGTCTGTACCCCTTAAGCACTTTAATAGTCACCTTATTCCCTGAGCCCCACAAGCGCTTATGTGCGTATTCATCCATAATTTATTTCAATATCTGTCACCTCCTCTAGTCTGTAAGCTTCTTGAAGGCAGGAATCATGTCTACCTTCTCTCTTGTATTCTCCCAAGCCCTTAGTACAGTGCTGTGCACACAGAAAGCGCTCAAAAAATATCATTGATTGATATTAATAGTAATAAAACTTGTCAGTATTTATATTGTGCCTTATTTTAAGAATCTGAACAAGAGTTACAGCTATTTACTTAATTTTCATATCAACTCTGAGAGGTGGGTGTGAAGGTGTTAAGTATTATATAGATGAAAAGTTCAAGGAACATTGAGGTGAAATTATGTTTCTGAGCTCTCATGTAGAGTCAGGGTTGAATGAGTGGTGGCTATATCATTCTCTCTCTCTCAGCTTCTGGGGGAAATATATATATATATATATATATATATATATTCTTTTTTTGTCGGAGCCCAGACAGCTTCATAGGTGACACAGCACAACTAACCTGCCATCCAAATCATCTATGTATTGATTTCCTGAATATAATCAAGTGATCTCTACTCTTGGGACATCTTATCTTAATTGTCTCTATCAAATTTAAAAACACCTCAAAAAAGTCCTCTTCTTAGCCCACAGTTCAATGGAATTGGCCTAAATAAGGCAAATGATCAAGGTTATTGGATCACATCTATTCTATTGAACAAAGACAAAATTAAAAGCCCTTTGCCTTTGGAGAGATTAATAGACATTGATTTCAAGACTCTGAGAGGTCTTCCCAACAAAACTATTTAGCCAACTGGCTGGAATTCAGGATCAATACTATACTTCAGATAAAGGTGCTACTTTGACTTTCATATTAGTCTCCTCTGTTTGGCCAATGAAGCATGCTAGAAAATGAAAAAGAGAAATCCAAATCCAAAAGTGTAATAAGTACAGTAAAGTAATAATATCTACCAGGTTTGAAAGCCTCTCAAAGGGATGCGAAGACTTTAAAATCTAATCAGTATATGAAACCTTCAGGTAAGAAATTTTAATATCTCAAGGACTTCATACAGTGCTCTGCATACAGTAAGTTCACAATCAGAACTGTCGATTACATAAGGGAGAGAAAGGTCTGTTGTCTAGATGGAGAAACTGAGGTTTGAGAATTATTATGGGATTTGTTGAATAACTATCTGCAAAGCCAGAAATAAAATCTATGTTTCTACGTCCTGCTGGCCACACTGATGACTGGATATGTAGTAGTAACAATAACAATGATGATGACATTTGTTAAGCACTTTCTTTGTGCAAAGCATTGTGTAAAGTGCCCCATCCTCCTGTCTCTCCCCACTTCAATCCATACTTCACACTGCTGCCTGGATCATCTTTGTGCAGAAATGCTCTGGGCATGTTACTCCCCTCCTCAAAAATCTCCAGTGGCTACCAGTCAACCTACGCATCAAGCAAAATCTCCTCACCCTCGTCTTCAAGGCTGTCCATCACCTCGCCCCCTCCTACCTCACCTCCCTTCTCTCCTTCTCCAGCCCAGCCCGCACCCTCCGCTCCTCTGCCGCTAATCTCCTCATTGTGCCTCGTTCTCGCCTGTCCCGCCATCGACCCCCGGCCCACATCATCCCCCAGGCCTGGAATGCCCTCCCTCTGCACATCTGCCAATCTAGCTCTCTTCCTCCCTTCAAAGCCCTGCTGAGAGCTCACCTCCTCCAGGAGGCCTTCCCCCTCCTTCCCCCCTGCCCTACCTCCTTCCCCTCCCCACAGCACCTGTATATATGTATATATATTTGTACATATTTATTACTCTATTCATTTTATTTGTACATATTTATTCCATTTATTTTATTTGGTTTATATGTTTTGTTTTGTTGTCTGTTTCCCCCTTCTAGACTATGAGCCCGCTGTTGGGTAGGGACCATCTCTATATGTTGCCAACTTGTACTTCCAAAGCGCTTAGCACAGTGCTCTGCGCACAGTAAGCACTCAATAAATACGATTGATTGAATGAATGAATGAATAAAGTGCTGGGGTGGATTCAAGATAAATCAGACTGGACATGCTTCGTGACCCACACCAGGCTAACAGTCTAAGTTGGAGGAGAAGAGGTAGTTTATCCTCAGTTTACAGATGGGGAAAGTGAAACTCACAGAAATTAATTTGCCCAAGATCACACAGCAGCTAAGCCGTGGAGCTAGGATTAGAAATCAGGTCTACATGCCCTTTCCACTAGGCGCATCACATTATTTTAGGAAGTTTATGTTTAACAATTTGAACTTTGGTCACACTCTCGCTATGGCTGGTATTGAAGGTACATTTCCTGATTTTGTCTTTATCTGGGGCTCTTCAGAGAACACAGTGTATTAATGCTGGTAGAAAAGAGTTTTGATAAAGGATGAAGGAGAAACTTAGGGTTATTCCTTCATTCAATCATATTTATTGAGTGCTTACTGTGTGTAAAGCACTGTACTAAGCCCATGGAAAGTACAATTAGGAAAAAAAATAATAATAATGGCATTTATTAAGCACTTACTATGTGCAAAGCACTGTTCTAAATGTTGAGGAGTTTACAAGGTGATCAGGCTGTCCCACGTGGGGCTCACAGTCTTCATCCCCATTTTACAAATGAGGTAACTGAGGCCCAGAGAAGTGAAGTGACTTACCCAAAGTCACACAGCTGACAAGCGGTGAAGCTGGGATTTGAATAGAGACAATCCCTACCTAACAACAGTCTCACAGTCAAGAAGGGGGAGATAGACAACAAAACAAGTAGACAGGCATCAATAGCATCAAAAATAGACACAAAGAATTATAGATATATTCATATTAATAAAATAGAGTAATAAATATGTAAAAATATGCACAAGTGCTGTGGGGCAGGGAAAGGGGTAGAGGAGAGGGAGGGAGTAGGGGCAATGGGGAGGGGAAGAGGAGCAGAGGAAAAGGGAAGCTTAGTCCGGGAAGGCCTCCTGGAGGAGGTGAACTCTCAGTAGGGCTTTGAAGGGAAGAAGAGAGCTAGTTTGATGGATGTATGGAGGGAGAGCATTCCAGGCCAGAGGTAGTACATGGATCTGGGGTTGACGGCTGGACAGGCAAGAACGAGGCACAGTGAGGAGGTTAACGGCAGAGGAGCGGAGGGTGCAGGCTGGGCTGTAGAAGGAAAGAAGCGACTTCTAGACTGTGAGCCCGTTGTTGGGCAGGAATTGTCTCAATTTGTTGCTGAATTGTACTATCCAAGTGCTTTGTTCAGTGCTCTGCACACAGAAAGCGCTCAATAAATATGATTGAATAAATGAAAGAATAAGGTGAGGTAGGAGGGGGCAAGGTGATGGAGAGCTTTGAAGCCAATAGTGAGGAGTTTTTGCTTCATGCGAAGGTGTATAGGCAATCACTGGAGATTTTTGAGGAGGGGGGGTGACATGCCCAGAGTGTTTCTGTAGAAAGATAATCCGGGCAGCAGAGTGAGGTATAGACTGCAGCGAGAAGATACAGGAGGATGGGAGATTAGAAAGGAGGCTGATGCAGTAATCCAGTCGGGATAGGATGAGAGATTGTGCTAACATGGTAGGAGTTTGGATGGAGATGAAAGGGCGGTTCTTGGCCATGTTGTGAAGGTGAGACCGGCAGGCTTTGGTGACAGACTGGATATGTGGGGTGAATGAGAGAGCCGAGTCAAGAATGACACCAACGTTGCAAGCCTGTGAGGCAGGAAGAATGATAGTGCCGTCCACAGTGACAGGAAAGTCAGGGAGTGAACAGGGTTTGGGAGGGAAGATAACGAGCTCAGTCTTGGACATGTTGAGTTTTAAGTAGCGGGTGGAAATCCAGGTGGAGTTGTCCTGAAGGCAGGAGGAGATATGAGCCTGGAGGGAGGGAGAGAGAACAGAGGAGGAGATGTAGATTGGGGTGTCATACTCCCCGCCACTTCCAACTTCACTATTTTTTTGTACTCTTAAAACAATATTTCAATCAGCCAGCACACTTTATAATTATCAGTTGGCATTCCATTGACTAGGACCAGATAGTTCCATTCTAATTATTTCCCCAAATATTTATTTTTTATAGCAGGTAAAACACAGGCCTGGGAGTCAGAAGGTCATAGACTCTAATAGCGTCTCCACCACTTGTCTGTTGGGTGGCCTTGGGCAAGTAGCTTGATATCTCTGGGCCTCAGTTACCTCATCTGTAGATTGGGGATTAAGACTGTGAGCCCCAAGCGGGAAAGGTACTGTGTCCAACCTGAGTATCTTGTATCTACCCCAGGGTTTAGTACAATGCCTGGCATATGGTAAGCTCTTAACATATACCACAATTATTGTTATTATTATTATCAAAAACTGAAAGGATTTGCTTCACCCTTCAATCTCTACGTTTGGCTATAAATCAATTTATCAGAGGTATATATTATTCATTCAATTGTATTTACTGAGCACTTACTGTGTGCAGCACTGTACTAAGCACTTGGAAAGTACAAATCGGCAACATATAGAGATGGTCCCTACCCAGCAAAGGGCTCACAGTCTTGAAGGGGGAGACGGACAACAAAACAAAAAAACAACAACAAACAAAACACCTAAAGGTAGGGCACAATTCAAAGCAACTGGAAAAGTACAATCCAGTAGAGTTGTTAAACACTTTCCTTGCCCACCTGGAGCTACAGTCTAGTGGAGGAGTTTGCAACCTTGTGGAACCTAATAAGCACTTAATAAATACTACAGTTATTATGGTGATCAGGTGTTATTTCAGGAGGTAGTCTGAATAATAATACTAATAATTTTGGTATGGGCTAAGTACTTACACTTTTCCAAGCACTGCTCTATGGTCTGGGGTAGATGCAAGATAATGAGATTGAAATCAGGGTTGTCTATGATGACACAGCTGGTAAATGCAGAGCCAAAATTAGAACCCAGTTTCTCTGACTCCCAGGCCGCTTCTCTTTCCAATAAGCAACTCTAAATATCATTACAGGATAAACTATATTCAAGTCTCTAGTCTGTAAGTTCATTATGTGCGGGGAAAACATCTACTAACTCTGCTATATTGTACTCGTCCAAGAGCCTAGTACAGTGCTCTGCATACAGTAAGCACTCAGTAAATGTGATTACTCTATTTTACTTGTACATATCTATTCTATTTATTTTATTTTGTTAATATGTTTTGTTTTGTTCTCTGTCTCCCCCTTATAGACTGTGATCCCACTGTTGGGTAGGGACCATCTCTATATGTTGCCAACTTATACTTCCCAAGCGCTTAGTACAGTGCTCTGCATACAGTAAGCACTCAATAAATACAATTGACTGATTGATTGAATGATTGGTTAATTTTTCCATTTGGGTACTATTACTACTCATACTGATAAGCGCTTTCTGTGTATCAAGCGCAGGCATACATATAAAACAATCAGATTACCAAGCGATCCTGTCCCACATGGAGTTCACAGTCTAAAAGAGACAGAGAGCAGAACTTCATTCCCATTTTACTAAATGAGAAAACTGAGACACAAAGAAATCACACTGCCGATGAATGACAGCATGACAGGGAAGCAGCATGACCTAGTGGAAGGAGCATGAGTCTGGGAGACAGAGAACTTGGGTTCTAATCCCAGCTCTGCTGTGTGACCTTGGGTAAGTCACTTATTTCTCTGTGCCGTAGTTCCCCCATCTGCAAAATAGCGTTCAATATCTGTTGTTTTCCCTCCTATTTAGACTTTGAGCCCCATGTGGGGGCTCATTATGTTGTAGTTACCCCAACAAATCTTCTCCATTAGGATACACAGCCCCAAGCCAATTCCACATTGCCTCCCAATGCTATCTTTAACATTTCAGTTCATGCATGAAAGGTAACCTGTTCCTCCCAAAAGGAAAAGGAAGGAGACCAATGGAAATACTCTAACCGCAGTTTCAGTAAGTGATTTTACTGGAAGCATCTGTCTAATTGGATTTTTTCAATGAGTAGATATAAATGAATGTCCTTGCTGTCTATTGAACTGCAAAGTGCCCTTCAGAACAGTTAGATCTTCAATTATACATCGGCTACTTCTCTCAATAGAAGAAAGAAAATGGTTTTATCTTTCTGGTGAGATCTATATGCTTAGAAAGCTCCTGGAGGCTATTTCCCTTGATGCCATTTAAACCTTAAGTTCTTAAGAAATGTCTTTCCTAACTCTGAGGGATTAGTTTTCTCTTTGATATCTCTCTGGTTGGCTCTCTTAAATCGTATACTTCATCAGAGGCTGTATGCTTTCACTAATTTGTGTCCAATTCAGTTTCCTGACTCCACAAAATAAATATACCAGATGATGTGAGAATGAGGCTAGTTGCCTTTCTGACAGTGATTTTTTAAAAATGTAAATGGTATTTGTGAAGCACTTACTATGTTCCAGTAACTGTACTAAGCACTGGGGTAGATACAAGCTAATCAGGTTGGACACAGTCCATGTTCCACATAGGGCTCACAGAATTAATCCCCATTTCACAAATGAGGTTACTGAGGCCCAAAGAAGTTAAATGACTCCCCCAAGGTCACTCGGCAGATAAGTGACAGACACAGGTATAGAACTCAGATCCTTCTGTCTCCAGGCCTGTGCTCTATCCATTAGGCCGCACTGCTTCTCACTGGACCGTGCTGCTTCTCAATAGAACTTGTCAGGAATTCTTTATCTTTACAGCATGCTAGTACTGCCAGACTAGTCCATGGCAAGTATCTCTTCAATAAAGCTGTGGTGTGTAATAAAAGGCAAGTTGGTATTCAAACAACCATTCTGTAGTTGTCCTTATTACTAATTCCGTTAGTAATAGTAACAGAATACTAATTAGTATTCTCAATTACTAATTGAGAAGCAGCATGGCTCAGTGGAAAGAGCACGGGCTTTGGGGTCAGAGGTCATGGGTTCAATTTCTGGCTTTGCCAATTGTTAGCTGTGTGACTTTGGGCAAGTTACTTAACTTCTCTGTGCCTCAGTTCCCTCATCTGTAAAATGAGGATTAAGACTGTGAGCCCCCGTGGGACAACCTGATCACCTTGTAACCTCCCCAGTGCTTAGAACAGTGCTTTGCACATAGCAAGTGCTTAATAAATGCCGCCATTATTATTATTATTAATTTCTCCAAAGGAAATGTTCAGTAAAAGAAGATACTCATAGGAAGTCATGACTTGCCATTTTGAGTCTTACCACTTTGATTCTAAATGTGTGAAACCTACATCACAGAAAATAACTCAGCTCAGCGTCACAGTATTGTTCCCATCTGCTTTTGACCTTCGATGTTCTTCTCACCATATTTCAGGAACTAGTTTTCATAATTCTTGTGTTTGACTAAATCTGGCAGTTTCCGTTTAGTTTTTAAGGATTCAAAAACATCTTCTCTGTCCCTGAAGTCTCTTTAAATGCCAATTCTGGTTGTTTTTAAAGCCGAGGTGATTATTTTTCCTATATATTTTGGCTGTATATGAATGGAAGGCGAGAGTTGGCATGTTTGACTTGTACCGAACTTTTACACCAGGAATGGTTAATATGAGTGCATGTGTAATTAGCTGGGATTCCAGAAAACTTTCTTTACATGCCCTAAAGAAGGTCACCCTGATTTGAGCTGCATAGATTCTTGCCTGTTGAACCATTTAGCATTTGGCTCAGAGGTGCAACTATACTAACTGGTATTGTGTTGAAAGTAATTGCCATGCTGTTAAAATGAGGAAGCCCTCCTCTCCCATTACCTAGCACCTGAGCAGACGGTCACATTCACACACCCACACACACCCCCAAAACCTAGCTGTTCCTTGATTCTGAATGTTGACTATCTTTTTGCTTTTGGAAAATGATTTTCTCCTCCCCCACCATCGTTTTTCTGGCACAGTAATTCTCATTGTCCGAGTCTGATATGATATATTATTCATTTCCAACTGGAGCTTTGAGGTGTTTGTAAGATTTATCTGTTCTCCACCTAGCATAATCCTCCAGAAATCCAGCAATAACCCTCACCAGAGCCAACTACCAGTTTGTATAGTAGTACACTTTGGACTGCCTTCTTGTGACCAAAGTGTAGAATCTGCTAGAGTTCGCATTGGCTTTGGCCTGCCCCTCACAAAAGCAATCGACTTGCATGCAAAAATTAACCCTTAGAGTACTGCTTCAAATCCCACAATGTTTTTGGTTATTTTGTTTAATTTTCTCAATAAGCTATCCTCCTCTTCCTAGATTAGAGTGCCACATATAGCCACCTAGACAGAAAGAAATATTCAAAGGATGTAACCAGGAATCTCTATTCCACAGCTCACCCGGGATCCTTCTGAGTTCTTTAATTCCTAAACTAATACTTCCAAAGGTTGTGAATGCAGCCACGATGTCTTGTTCCAAACAGCTTTTATTTCTAAGCTTCCTTGGTGGGGCTGTGGACTGTTCTTACCCTTGGTGTTATACTCACAAAGAGAGAAGTCAGTTCTTTAAGGGTTAATGTGGAATTACTGAAAATAACAGTAGGTGCTGCTCGTTTTTTTTCTTCTTCAAGGTATCTGCATGATCCTCTTTAGATTTTTTTTTCACTCGAATGATCTTAAAGGAAAGCAAGAATGAATGGATGAATAAATAGAACTTTTGGTAATGCTTGCTTGAGTTTCACAGGGATTGAAAAGCCAACTGTTTTCTCAATGGAGAGATTCACCTCCCCATCCCTCAACGAAGCAGTACTTTTCAGAACTATGAAAGAGCCAATGCCTTTGATTTACCTCTTGCCTTTTCTTCTTCCTGTCTAATAGCCCAATAGAATCCTGCCAGAATTTCTACAAAGATTTCACATTACAGATTGATATGGCTTTCAACGTATTCTTCCTCCTCTATTTTGGCTTACGGGTAAGTGCTGAAAAATGTTACTTTCAGTAGGGACAGAGATGCCCATCTCTTGGACTGGGGAAGCTATTCTCATCAGCATCATTGTTACAGACCAGTTAAAATCAAAGAAATTTGGGCAAGATAAGAAATGAAAGTGGCATTCAGGGTGGCATGCCTATAGACTACCTTTACTAGACACATATAAATACCCACATCTCAGTTTTTTTTGATATTTTGAGAATTACACTTGGGGTACATAATAACAATAATCATACCGATATTAATAAGCATCATCATCATCACAATATTTGTTAAGGACTTAGTACACGCCAAGTACTATAGTAAGCAGTGGGGGCAGATATGATAAGAAGCATTGCTCAGTAGAAAGAGCCCAGGCTTGGGAGTCAGAGGTCATTGGTTTTAATCCCGGCTCCTCCATATGTCTGCTGTGTGACTTTGGGCAAGTCACTTGACTTCTCTGTGTTTGTTACCTCATCTGTAAAATGGGGATTAAGACTGTGAGCCCCATGTGGGACAACCTGATTACCTGTTTATCTCCAATTACCTTTTATCTCCCTCAGTGCCTAGAGCAGTACTTGGCACATAGTAAGCACTTAACAAATGCCATTATTATTATTATATGAGGTAATCAGGTCAGAACCAGTTCCTGTCCCACACTGGGCTCACAATCTAAGTAGGAGGGAGAAGGGATATTAATTTCCCATTTTACAGATGAGAAAACTTAGGCCATGCCCAAGGTCAGCAGGAAAATAGCAGAGTTGGGTTTAGAACTCAGGTCCTCTGGCTCCCAAGCCCATGCTCTTGCCACTAGGCTATTATCCTTTCCTTACTACCTTTTACTATCTTCTGCTGTCACCAAAGAAACCCTGTATGTATCTGAAAATGTCCACAGCTTTCACTTTGGGGGATTAGCTGTATTTTCCAAATACACTTCATTTGATAAAGCATTTCTAAGTAGGTGTTTTTTTTTATGAGACTTGAGGTCCCATTCTGTTTTATTTGGACTGCCCACATCCTCCTGTAAGTGGACCCTTTAAATCTGTACTCATAGCATGGCTATTTCCAAGCAATAGAGTGTAAAGTACAAACTAAAACTCAGAAATTAAATAGTTTGAAATTCAAAGGCAGTGAATCATATTTAGTGAGTGCCCACTAAGTGCTTGGAAGAATACAATATAACAGAGTTAGTAGACACATTCCCAACCCATAACTAGCTTACCTGGAACACAGGTAAAATATTGAGTACATCTTCCATTTTAACCAGTTAGTTGGCCCTTCCAAGTTCCTCTGAAGAAAAAGGAATGAAAATACCACACCTGCGTGGCTCAGTGGAAAGAGCACTGACTTTGGAGTAAGAGGTCATGGGTTCAAATCCCAACTCCGCCAATTGTCAGCTGTGTGACTTTGGGCAAGTCACTTAACTTCTCTGGGCCTCAGTTACCTTATCTGTAAAATGGGGATTAAGACTGTGAGCCCCCCGTGGGACAACCTGATCACCTTGTAACCTCCCCAGAGCTTAGAACAGTGTTTTGCACAAAGTAAGCACCTAATAGATGCCATCATTATTATAATCATTATTATATCAATAGTCCTATTCCCTTAGGTTCTTTGAGGGCTGGGACTATTTCACTTCTGAATCTTAGGCACGGAATATGCCTGTTAATTGCTATATTGTGCTCTCCCAAAGTGCTTAGTACAGTGCTTTGCATACAGTAAGCGCTTAATAAATATGTTTGAATGAATGAATTCACTACTTTAAAAAGAAGCAGTGTGGCTAGTGGATAGAGCACAAGCCAGGGGGTCAGAAGCACACGGATTCTAAGTCCTCTTTTGATATTTCTGTGCTGTGTGACCTTGGGCAAGTCACTTAACTTCTCTGTGCCTTAAGTACCTCATCTTCAAAATGAGGATTAAGATTGTGAGCACCATGCAAGACAGGGACTGTGTAAAATCTGATTGGATTTTATCTACCCGTGTGATTAGTACAGTGTCTGGCACATAGAAAGTGCTTTAATAAATACCATTAAAATTTTTTTTAAAAAGAGAGAATGAAGAGCACTAGTTCACAGTAAACAGTATTATGGACTATTTCATTTAATTATATTTAATTATTCATCAATTAATAATTTTATTTAATTAATTATTCAATTTTATATGTGAGCAAAACATATGATCTAAAATATATATGACACTTTGTGCTCATATGTGCATGTATATGCATATATTATATATGTACAACTTTAGTAGGGAATTGCAGTCAAATTTATGGATCTTCAATATTAGCCCTTAAAACTTGTTTTCATTTATATAATTATTATCAAATACCTTTGGGAAATGTAGCTATCCAAAGCATGTAAGCTGCCCTTTTTGGTGGTGGTGGTATTAGTAGATTTTCCTTAAAAGTAACACCCTCAAATTCACAATAAAGAATAGTGCAAGATTAAGTTCTGTGAATTTACTGGAGTTCAGCTGACTATACAAGAAAGCATGGTGGGTTTCTAATTATTATGAGCAAATCATGATTTTCATAGGCTTCGAAGAAGTTCAGTGCCTTTAACTGCGGCCTTACAATTGCTTGCAGACTGATGAAGATAGCCCTCAAAGTTATCCTGCTGTGACTGTGAATTTATTTCCACATCAGACATTAAGACATTAATAATTGAACTTATTCATTTATTTCCATGGCACCCTTATCAATCCCCTTGCAAAAAAACCCAAATACACATTCAAGCACAAAGGCAATTTGTGATCCCGTATATGACGAGGGCAGTTACAGACAAGTAAAATGCCATTAAATGTTTTTGTACTGCTTACTAGTCCTAGTATTCTGTACCATTGAAAAGCAGCATAATAATAATAATAATAATAATGATGATGGCATTTATTAAGCGCTTACTATGTCCCAAGCACTGTTCTAAGCGCTGGGGAGGTTACAAGGTGATCAGGTTGTCCCACGGGGGGCTCACAGTCTTCATCCCCCGTTTTACAGATGAGGTAACTGAGGCCCATGGCAGCATGGTGGATACAGGATGGTCCTGAGATCCAGAAGGTCATGGGTTCTAATCCCGGCTCTGCTATTTGTCTGATGTATGCACTTGGGCAAGTCACTTAACATCTCTGTGCCTCACTTGCCTCATCTGTAAAATGGGGCTTAAGAGGTTCATTTCCCCTTTCAAAATTTTACAAGAATAGTTTACAAGTAGCAATATTGACTTTTAGAAAGCACTTTCACATTAGTGTTCTTATTTTGTCCTTATAACATCTTTGTGAGGTAGGTGATATTTAGCTCAATTTTACAGGTGAGCACAAAGAAATAAGTAGTCAACAACATCCTGACTCCTGCAATGTGAATGTATTTCACCTCCCAAACTGATTTCAATCCTATTCCTCCCCCTTTACCTTACACAGAGTCTTGTTGGCTGCCTCAGTGCAGCATCAAGCCAAGATAAATATCAGTCCAATTCCTTACCCTTAAGAGTGTTAAAGGGGTGTTTCCCATGGGATTGGAAATCTTCATGCTTTCCTTCATGTAGCAGGTTCATACATGTCATTTCTAACATGGTGTCATGATATCAAAATATTCTCCATTTGACTTTTCAGAGTTCCTCCGATCCTAGTAAGAATGAGTGTGGGGCTACCCAATTTCAACATTGGAATAAAGATTTGAGGGCAATTCTTCCTGGCTGATTTTTTTTAATGGTATTTTTTAATCACTTACTATGTGCCAGGCATGGTACTGAGCACTGGGGTAGATAGAAGTTATTTAGATTTGAACAAATTTCTTGTCCCACATCGAGCTTACAGTCTCAGTCCCCATTTTACCAATGAAGTAACTGAGGCACAGAGAAATGAAGTGACTTTCCCAGGGTCACCAGCAGACAAATGGCAGAGCTGGGATTAGAACCCAGGTCCTCTGACTCCCAGGGCCCTGCTTTTCCCATCAGACCACACTGCTTCCCATACTTTATTAGGTTTTTAGTTGAATATTCTGTACAAAAGCAAGAATCCAATGAGAAGGACCCCTTGGGGGTCTTGATGTGGCCTCTAGTAACTCAAAGGAAAAAGAATAATCTTGCCTTGCTTACTTGTATAGGACATTGCTAATAATGGCAACTCGAGTATCTCACTCAAGGTAGAATTAGACTTGAAAGTCCTAAATGCTCTTCTCTCAGTTCCTTCAGTGAAATTCAGTTTTAATGTTTGGAAAAGGGGATATAGATTAAAACCACCAATGGATTTTTTTCAATCCTTTGCATTTTTTCTCTCTTTCTTTCTCCAGTTCATTGCAGCCAACGATAAGCTGTGGTTTTGGCTGGAAGTTAACTCAGTAGTAGATTTCTTCACAGTCCCTCCAGTGTTTGTGTCAGTTTATTTAAACAGAAGTTGGCTGGGTAAGTGAATACTATTTTCCCCTACTCACTCGATTCAAATGTTCTGAGCCGTGGACCAGAGAAGCAAAGGTAGGTTATAATTGCCCCCTCTTCCAGAAACCTCTGCTTTACAATCAGCCACCCTTGCCTGCAATTGAGCAGTTTCCTGATTTGAAGTTGCTGAAACATTTTACTGTGGAACTCTAATTTAAATGGAGGGAGAGATTGAGGTTAGGCAGTTGTATTCATGGTCAGTTAGTTCAAAATTGCTGGGTTGGAGCAATCGGCCCATTGCCAAGAAGGCTTAGGCATCACACTCGTGCCCCTCATCCAAAAAACACAAGACTGAAACAGCAGAACAGTCATTTGGTTTCAACTTCACCTCAAGCTTCTCTACTTCAAATTCACTTTCTGGGAGAGATGGTGAAGCCACAAGGACCACATTACCCCTCCAGATACTCAGTCCTTGGAGAGTGAGGGGGAAAAAAAACCCCTTTCCTATCAGTTTGCTGATTCCAACTCCATCTCACAGGGGTCTGCTAATGTGGAGTTCATGCTCTGATTCTGATGAGGTCCATAGTACTGCATAATTCTATGGCGGAAAAGGTAAATCTAAAGCTATCTCTTTGCTGACCAGACCACACGATCCCTTCTAATCAGGGAAGGTTTCCACGCTATTGAATATCACTGGAAGTCACATACATGAAAATGTGTATATGTGTCACCTATCCTCCTCTTTAAGACTGATTTACTTAGTCCTCCCTAAAATAAATCAGGTTGGAAGAGTACAGCCTTGAACTATCTGTCTCTGCGCTTGTTTCTGAAAAAGGCCAGGGTGAATAGATGATTCAGGAATCATCCAAATCCACTTGTTCTGCTCACTAGTTAGAGCCCCAGTTTTCTGTCCCTGAGTAACTTACTGCCAGTTCTGATGAAAATGGCAGATGCAAGTCCACTGTGCATATTAGTGGTACCTCTCCAGTATTTCTGCTGAAACTGATAGCAAAACCAGTTCTGCTTCAGTGGCATGCCTTTGGATTACCTTTCTGTCCATTAAGCAGCAGCGAACCGTGGGGAGGTGAATTATCGGCAGACTGTCCAACTTCCCAAGAGGAGGTTAATAATGTGCACTCCTACACTATGCCTCTGAGAGTATTTCCAAGTGCACAGTCCTAGAATACTATTCATCTGGAGCTTCTTATGTAGTTTGTAAATTAAGCAGGCTATTTACTTCTCCTTCTGTGCCCTGAGTTTGGGCTTGTCAGTACTGTTTAGCACTTCAACAGGTCAAGCACTTAGTACAGTGCTTTGCACACAGTAAGCACTCAATAAATATGATTGAGTGGAAAACTCATGTCAGTGAATTGTGCAACCCATTAGTTGATCAACGTTCTGATTGAGTTCGATGAACTGTTCGCTAAAATGAACTTTTAGGAATATTTTTGGGTATCATTATACTTGCCTTACCATGACCCTCTTTCACCATGCTGTGTGATCTTCAGCAAGTCACTTAAATGCTCTGTACCTCAGTACTTTGTAAAATGAGAATAAAGACTGTGAGCCCCATGTGGGACAGGGACTGTGTCTAATCTGACTGCCTTGTATCTACTCTAGTGTGTAGTACAGTGCATAGCATAGAGTAAGCGCTTTACAAATATCACAGTTATGTGAACAAGTCATTTCCAAGTAGATGGTTGAGATAACTGTTCACATTCAGCTCAGGTCAAGACATTCCTCTGTCATAAGGACTAGTTTGTAGTGCCAAACTAGTCCTTATGACAGAGGAATGTCTTGACCTGGATATGAATTGACTAGATAAAGAAAAATAATAATTATTAGGGCATTTAAGTGCTTACTATGTGCCAGGCACCGTGCTAAGAGCTGGGATAGATACGAGCAAATCGGGTTAGACAAAGTCCCTGTCCCACGTGGTGCTTCTAGTCTCAATCCCCTTTTTACAGAAGAGGTAACTGAGACACGGAAAAGTGAAGTGACTTGCCCAAGGTCACACAGCAGACAGGTGGCGGAGCTTGGATTAGAACCTATTATCTCTGACTCCCAGCCCTGTGCTGTATCCTCTATGCCATGCTGCTTCTGACAAAGAGAAAAGGAAGGGAGGGAAAAGGGAAGGGGAGGAAGAGAGAAAAAGAAAAACAGGAGAGGGGAGAGAGTGATTCATCATCATAATAATAATAATGTTGGTTTTTGTTAAGTGCTTACTATGTGCAAAGCACTGTTCTAAGCGCTGGGGTAGATACAAGGTAATCAGGTTGTCCCACGGGGGGCTCACAGTCTCAATCCCCATTTTCCAGTTGAGGGAACTGAGGCCCAGAGAAGTTAAGTGACTTGCCCAAAGTCACACAGCTGACAAGTGACGGAGCCGGGATTTGAACTCACAACCTCCGACTCCAAAGTCCGTGTTCTTTCCACTGAGCCACGGTGTGGTCAATCAGCCAGTGAGCACCCTCTATGTGCAGAGCACTATACTAAGTGCTTGGGGGAATGCAATACAGTAGAGTAGATAAATATGATCCCTGCCCACAAGGGATCACGTATATTATTATGTATTTATGTATATAGCTATAATTCTATTTACTTATACTGATGCCTGTTTACTTGATTTTATATATACATATATATCTATATAATTCTATTTATTTATATTGATGTGTGCTTACTTGTTTTGATGTCTGCCTCTCCCCTTCTAGACTGTAAACTCGGTGTGGGCAGGGATTGTCTCTATTGCTAAATTGTACTTTCTAAGAGCTTAGTACAGTGCTCAACGTACAGTAAGTGCTCAATAAATACAATTGAATTGAATGAATGAACATTAAAAGAAATTACAGATGGATGTGTATATAAGTGTTGTGGGGCTGGAGGAGTAGTGAATATCAGCCTTCTAAAGAGGAACAGGTCCAAGTGCATAAGTGACATCAAAGGGAGAGTTTAGACAGGGAAGTGAGGGCTTAGAGAAGTCCTCTGCTTGGTGATGGCATAATTACAGAGTTACATTCTTTCTCTGTCAAACACAATTTCAGTTACACTATCACCCTTCATTTGTTGATATCTAAGTATGTTCCTTATAAGCAGTCACGGGGAAAATGTATGTATTTATATTTATATTTAATTATGATTAATATAATTATATTTAACATATGCTTGCTGAATTCTCATTGTGATTCAAATCCAGCTTCTTCCAATAACCCATAATTGTCCTTGATATTTCTACTCTTCCATAACAGTCCTCAGAAATAACACACTCAGCGGGCCTGGCAGGAAGGTGTAGCTTTTCTTTTTATTTATAAGCATGTCCCATAGTCAATAGTCAGAAACATCACAAGAGCAAAACAAGTTCATTCTAACCTATTCCTATTTCCAGCTGTCCTGTTTGGAAAATGAGAATCCTAAATTCATTTTTGTTTTCTCCTCTTCTTTCAAAGACTTCAAATTCTGGCAGGAAATATCTGGAACTAATTTATGTCTCTAGTCTGTGACCTCCCCTGTAATGCCCCTCTGCTTCTTGGGGCACAGAATGGAGGCCTACTTCCAGAACTTTCTTCATAATAATAATGATAATGATGGTATTTATTAAGCTCTTACTATGTGCCATGCACTGTTCTAAGCACTGAGCTATGTTCTAAGTGCTGTGTACTATCACTTCCTCCCAACACTGTCATCCAAGAGGCCTTCACTGACAAACCCTCATTTCCTCTCCTCCCACTCCCTTCTGCATCACCCTTGCACTTGGATTTGCTTCCTTTATTCATCCCTCCCTCAGCCGCACAACACAAGTACATATCCATTATTTATTTATTTATTTATATTAATGTATGTTGACCCCCTCTAGACTGTAAGCTCACTGTGGGCAGGGAACATATCTAAGTATTCATCAATCTCTCAGTCATATTTATTGAGTGCTTACTGTGTGCAGAGCACTGTACTAAGTGCTTGGAGAGCACGATACAACAATAAACAACAAAAACTATACATGTCTGGAACAACTGGCTAGGGCGATGGTGTCAATAAGGATGGAGAAATAATTTTGCTGGGCAGAGGAGAGAGCAGAGTTAAAGCATGCAAGGATAAACACGAAGTGGATGAAGTTGGCCTGATGTTTAGGTTTCTGCCAGCAGCTCTCTGCGGCTCATGCACAAGAGCGAAGGAGGCAGATCCTGCAGGTGATCCAGGGCTGTGGATTAGTGGTATGAGATCGATGAAGGGATAAATGAGCAAGTGGTCAGCCAAAGGGTCATTAGGAACATCTTTGTGAATATTGAAGTCCTCAAGGATTCATGTGGGCATGAAGAGAGAAGGAATGTGAGAAAGGGATCAAAATGGTTAAATAAATTGGAAGTGGTACCTGAGGGGCAGTAGATGACAGTTGCAAGAATCTGGAGTGGGTGGTAAGGGCAGATGATATGAGCTTCAAAGGAAAGGAAAGAAAGGGAAGGGGAAGCTGGAGTGGTGTGAAAGTGGCATTGGGGTGTGAGAAGGAAGTCAACACCTCCTCCTTTCCCAATGAGTCTGGGGAAATGGGTGAAGATGAGGCCCACACTGGAGAGAGCAACAGGGGAGACCGTGTCATCTGGGGAGAACCAGTTTTCAGGGATTGTGAGGAGGACAAGTGACTGAGTCAGTAACAGGTCAGGAGGAAGGGACACTTCCCCAAGGTGGAGCGGGGGTTTCACAGCTCACACTTGGCTGAAGCTGTGTATGAGGAGGGGGGAGGGCAGTGAGGGAGAGGACAGTGGGGTGGGGAGAATTTGGATGGGAGTGAGTTGACGGGACACATGCAGGGGGAGGGGGTGACGAATGGCACTGAGACAGGATTACAGGGATGCAGAAGGGAGGAGAATTGGGGTGACACAAGGGGTGGGGAGGAGTTGGGTGATGGAGGGAGGTGAGATGGGAGGAGAGGACTGGGATGGGCTGACAGGAGTGAGGGTGGGGATTGAAGGTTAATGGTGGGGTGGAGGAGGTAAGCAACCAAAATAACTTAATCCAGTGATACCCAGTGGAGAGGGTTGAATTGTCCTTGGGTCATTGAGAGTGAAAAGGCCAGAGATTAGGAGTAGGAGGGCACAGGTATTGAATCCTCATTTTGTAGATGAGGGAACTGAGACACAGAGAAGTTAAGTGGCTTGTCTAAGGTCACACAGCTAGTAAGTGGCAAAACAACCCAGCTCCTTGGACACCCATACCTGTACCCTTTCTGCTATTTCATGCTGCTTCTCATGCTGCTTCCAACAATACAGGTCTATTGGATTGATAGTGTGATGTGATATTAAAAGATACATATGTGTTCATGGCTTTGCACATGGGTAACTCCTATAGCATAGGTTTTCTTGGTCATGGACTCTGAGAATGCAGCCCCTACCTTATAGTGCAACATTGAGTATTTATTGAACTCTTAAATTTGCAGCTCTATTCAATCCTAAGTAGTTACCAGGATGATGGGCTACAATGTGTCATTGAAGAAAGGAAGGAAGTGACTTGCATTGTACTTCCCAATCACTTAGTACAGTGCTCTGCACACAGTAAGCACTCAATAAATACGATTGATTGATTGATTGATTTGGACTCATTGGAGAGAAAAGCTTATTTATTCATTCATTCATTCAATCATAATTGTTGAGTGCCTACTGTGTGCAGAGCACTGTACTAAGCGCTTGGGAAGTACAAGTTAGCAACATAAAGGTATGGTCCCTACCCAACAACGGGCTCACAGTCTAGAAGGGGGAGACAGATAACAAAACAAAACATGTGGACAGGTGTCAAGTCATCAGAATAAATAGAGATAAAGCTAGATGCACACCATTAACAAAATGAATAGAATAGTAAATATGTACAAGTAAAATAGAGTAATAAATCTGTACAAACATATATACAGGTGCTTTGGGGAGGGGAAGGAGGTAGGGTGGGGGGGATTGGGAGGAGGAGAGGAAAAAGGGGGCTCAGTCTGGGAAGGCCTCTTGGAGGAGGTGAGCTCTCAGTAGGGCTTTGAAGGGAGGAAGAGAGCTAGCTTGGCGGATGTGCAGAGGGAGGACGTTCCAGGCCAGGGGGAGAATGTGGGCTGGGGATCGACGGTGGGACAGGCAAGAACGAGGCACAGTGAGGAGGTTAGCAGCAGAGGAGCAGAGGGTGTGGGCTGGGCTGCAGAAGGAGAGAAGGGAGGTGAGGTAGGAGGGGAAGAGGTGATGGACAGCCTTGAAGCCGAGAGTGAGGAGTTTTTTGCTTGATTTATAGGTTGACTGGCAATGGCTGGAGATTTTTAAAGAGGGGAGCAACATGCCCAGAGCATTTCTGCACAGAGATGATCCGGGCAGGAGTGTGAAGTAGAGACTGAAGTGGGGAGAGACAGGAGGATGGGAGAGCAGAGAGGGGGCTGATGCAGTTATTTACCACTGTCTTAACATATTTACTAGTGCTGCTTTGTTTCTTAAAATTCCCAGTCTCTTTATTTTTAAACTATCTACAATATTTCACTCAACCAAGTGAAACTGAAGCAGAGCAACCTAAATTGATGCCATGAGGATTTTGAAGCAATCTAGTTTGTGAGGCAGTAAACATGTAGGAGAAGAATTAAAAATAAATTTAGGGGTTTTGGTTCAGTTAACTAAAATAAATATTCTGGTTTTCAAGTCTGGATAATAAGCCCAGAAGGGCAACTCCCTAATTTGACCTGTTCCGGTATCATAAAATGAATGCTTAACTTTTTGATCAATGCCAAAACTGTTAATTGGATGTATGGCTCTTTGCTCAGGTTAATCTGAGTAAAGAACAGTTTAGAAAGTGCGGGTAGACCAGGGGAGATGTTATAAAGCCAATTGTGGGGTTTTTTTAATGGTATTTGGTGTTTTCTATGTGCCAGGCACTGTTCTAAGCACTGGAGTAGATATGAGGTAATTAGGTTGGTCACAGACAACAGTCCATCATGGGACTCACAGTCTTAATACCAGTTTTATAGATGAGGTAACTGAGGCACAGAGAAGTGAAGTGACTTGCCCAAGGTCATACAACAGACAAGTGGCAGAGCTGGGACTATGATGCTGACTTGCACCTCCCAAGCGCTTAGTACAGTGCTTTGCACGCAGTAAGCGCTCAATAAATACAATTGAATGAATGAATGATGATGATGATGGCATTTGTTAAGCACTTACTATATGGAAAGCACTGTTCTAAGCATTGTGGGGGGGATACAAGGTCATCAGGCTGTCCCACGTGGGGCTCACAGCTTCATCCCCATTTTGCAGATGAGGGAACTGAGGCTCAGAGAAGTGAAGTGACTTGCTCAAGGTCATACAACAGACACGTGGCAGAGCTGGGACTATGATGCCGACTTGTACCTCCCAAGCGCTTAGTACAGTGCTTTGCGCACAGTAAGTGCTCAATAAATACGATTGAATGAATGAATGATGATGATGATGATGATGGCACTTACTATATAGAAAGCACTGTTCTAAGCGCTGGTTGGGGGGATACAAGGTGATCCGGTTGTCCCACGTGGGGCTCACAGCTTCATCCCCATTTTGCAGATGAGGGAACTGAGGCTCAGAGAAGTGAAGTGACTTGCCCAAGGTCACACAACAGACATGTGACAGTGCTCTGACTCCCAAGCCCGGGCTCTTGCCACTGAGCCACACTGCATCTATGAATGAATGAATGAATCCGGGTCCTTTGATTTCCCAGGCCCCTGCTCTATCCGCAAGACAACGCTGATGGGTTGGGGTCATCATCATCATCATCAATCGCATTTATTGAGCGCTTACTGTGTGCAGAGCACTGTACTAAGCGCTTGGGAAGTACAAATTGGCAACATATGGAAACAGTCCCTACCCAACAGTGGGCTCACAGTCTAAAAGGGGGAGACAGAGAACAAAACCAAACATACTAACAAAATAAAATAAATAGAATAGATATGTACAAGTAAAATAGAGTAATAAATATGTACAAACATATATACATATATACAGGTGCTGTGGGGAAGAGAAGGAGGTAAGATGGGGGGATGGAGAGGGGGACGAGGGGGAGAGGAAGGAAGGGGCTCAGTCTGGGAAGGCCTCCTGGAGGAGGTGAGCTCTCAGTAGGGCCTTGAAGGGAGGAAGAGAGCTAGGGGTCATGTCTGCTTCACCTATTCCCAGAGATCTATCATTCTACACAAATCTAACTACCATAGTTTTAGATATTTCTGCAATCATTTTGAAGCCACGGTTATGGGCAAATTGAAGCTTTGTTTATTGGCTTTGAACAGAATGGTCTTTGCTTCCCTCTACAGGCTTAGCTTCTGGACAGCTGCTTTGTTGCGGTGAAATAGGTTGAAGAGGCAAACTATTAGAACTATTAGCATCTCCATCCTTTAAAAAGCCTAGCCTAAACTTATACATAATTTCTGGGGAAAGTGTGGTGGTAGCACAGAGTGAGTGTTTCCCTCTCCTTCATCTCTCTTAAAACCATCTGGGGGTTGACCTTGCCTATACCATCTTTCTGTTCTTCTAACACTTACTTTTTACCTCTGTAGCAACTGAAGCTACACCTGAATCAGAATTTTGTAGTTAATTAGGGGTGGGCAGGGAACATGTTTAGCACCTCTGTTGTACTATACTCTTCCAAGCATTTAGTACAGTGCTCTGCACACAGTAAGTGCTCAATAAATACCACTGATTGATTTTCAGAGATCATCCAGTAAATTTGTCATAGTACACAAAGCCTGTGAACAAATAATGATAATAATAATAATTGTGGTATTTGTTTAGTGCTTACTATGTGCCAAGCCATTTGCTAAATATTGGGATAGAAAATTAGGTCTCATATGTGACTCACAGTGTAAGTAGAAGGGAAAACCCCTTTTTGCAGATGGGGGAAGTGGGGCACATAGAAGTTAAGTGACTTGCCCAGGGTCACACAGAAGACAAGTGGTGAAGCCCAAATTAGAATCCAGGCCCTCTGACTCCCAGAATCGTGTTCTTTCCAGTAGGCCAAGCTGCTTCCCTAAAGAAAGATCTCTTAAAAAAACTAAAATGAAATTGTAATGATTTTACAAATGCATTTTTCTACCAGTCTTGTGTTTATGGATTGGATCAGATTTTCCTGAGTGGTCCAATATAAAAAGGTATCTGGTCTTAATTTTTTCCTTCGAAATAAATCAACTTGGTGTCAGCTAAGACCATGACAAAATCCTGGTCTTGTTGTGAGGAATTCTACTTTAATTTTGTTCTGGTACAATCTGTGGCCTCATCCTTTTAAAGAATCCTCGGTTGATTTCCATTGCCAAGTCTGCAGGAGTGAACTGGAAAATAAATTCCCCCATTTTTTTTTTAATGGGAAAGGAAAGGATTAGTCTAGCTGTCAAACATTGCAGATACTGAGAACTTATCAAGACTTCTTCACTAGACTGCCCTCTCTCCTTCAAGGTTATGCAGTCTGCTCTTACCTGAGTAAACATTCTTTACCACCAGCCTGTTAAACTCTGATGCTTACCCTGATACTGGCTTACAGGTAATTGGTTACCTTCACTCTACAGATATTTCTCTATGATGCTTAAGCTTTTCTTTCCTTCTGAAGAAGCAAGAGAAGTGCTTAATAGTGCGAGAATTGCTTTGGTAGCTGAATTATTGCTGTATGGTAAAAGAAATGAGCCCATTGTTGAGCCTCTATGCTGTGGTTTCGGGTGTAGTGAAGTGCAGTGCTAAAAGCTTGGATATACTGCAGTATACTGATTGCCACTTCAATTACAGTGAAAAAGCCTTTCAGAATGAAACTGGTTGTTTGGGGACTTATTTCACTTTAAGAGATTTCCAGTTCTATCTCTCTGTTATTTTACAATGAGTCGCACATTAAAGGAGGACCCATATTCTAAGCACTCAAAGATTTGCCTGACTTTGTTGCACACTGAATTGGAATACCATACTAATAGTGAATGTCACTAGGCAATGCATTTGACAGGTTAAAAGAGTTGCAAGAACATTTTAGCATGTATGTTTTTCCTTCAGGAACCTGCATTTCTGTTGTTGGGCACATGCTTATGTAGTAGGCATGATCTTCCAAACCAAGTACTGAATATTTTTCCCAATGAACCCTTATCCTGATAAAGTAGCAGAAGTGGATAATCTTGATAGATTTAGAAGATAAATAAGGGAAAGAGTATCTCTGAATACCTCATGTCCTTTTCAGCACATAATTATTTGAAAAACAGCCCTATTATTTGAGAATGGCTTTAATTCTATAATTCTATTTATTTATATGAATGCCTGTTTACTTGTTTTAATGTGTATATGTAGCTATAATTCTATTTATTTACATTGATGCTGTTGATGCCTGTTTGCTTATTTTGATGTCTGTCTTCCCCCTTCTAGACTGTGAGCTCATTGTGGGCAGGGATTGTCTCTCTTTGTTGCTGAATTTTACTTTCCAAGTACTTAGTACAGTGCTCTTCACACAGTAAGCACTCAGTAAATACGATTGAATGCATGAATAAATAATTCAAAAGTGAGGTTGAACTCATTGGTAATGGAAGAGAAAGGTAGGGTTTGTTGTTTCGCCTATCATAGGAATCTCTCCTCCAGATGGAGTCTTAGACTCCACTGTATATGAAGAATCTTCAGGAGAGCACCCAGATTTTCCATGATCCAGAAATTGTGAGGATTGTAGTACTGATTTTGTGCCTACTGTGAACAGAGAACTGTACTAGATACCTAGTAATTTTCACCAAAAATCAAGGGTGTGGTCCCCACTTACAGTACAGCAGACTAGCAGGCATTAACTGGAAAATATATACCAAGTAAAAGAAAGAATATAGATACAAATAATAAAAAGGAAATATAAGTAATTTCCCAGATATATGCATGAGAACTAAGATGGCAGATAAGGTGACATGACCAGGAGAGTTGGAGAAAAGTCAGGAAATGCCTCTTGAAGGTAGTGACTTTTCAGAAGGATTTCAAAAGTAGATTAAATAGATTGAAGGGATGGGAGTATCTTGGAAGGGGAACCATTGTATTACTGCACTGGGGTGTGATGAGGGTAGTAGTAGTTGTAGAAGGAGGGGTAAATTGGTAAAATGTTAAAAAGAAGAAATTAGAAGGATTTAGGGGCAGACTAAATGTGATAGGTTAGTGCCAGAAGAGTCAGGTATAATACAAAGGTGTGAGCTAGGAAGAGGATAAGGGAAAGAAACAAAGATGAGGCGGTCACTTTGTTCCTTAACTTTGTGTTAAGTTTCAAGCTTCTTCTAGAAGCAAAGTGGATTAGTATAGCTGATGATAGAGTGGTGCTGGGGATACTGATTTAGGAGTCACCTGTGGAATGATGACACCCGAAACCTTGTGAAGGTATGAAATCCCTTGGAAAATGAAGAGAAGACCGAGTAGGATGTGGACTGTGTCCAACCTGATTCACTTGTATTTATCCCAGCACTTAGTGAACAGTACCTGGCACATAGTAAGTACTTAAATACTGTTAAAATAAAACACTGGAGATTTGTGAGGAGAAAGGACAAAAACGTAGTAAAGGAGCTAAGTCAGAGGTCACATCTTCTCCAAGAGGCCTTCCCCGACTAAACCCTTTTTTCTCCACTTCCTCTTCCTTCTGAGTTATCTACACACTTGGATCTGTGAACTTTGGGCTTCTCATAATAATAATAATAATAATAATAATGGTACTTATTAACCGCTTACTATGTGCCAACCACTGTTACATGTGCTGGGGTAGATACAAGCTAATGAAGTTGGACACAATCCCTGTCCATTTGGGACTTACAGTCTCAATCCCCATTTTACAGATGAGGCAACTGAGGCACAGAAGTAAGTGACTTGCCCGAGGTCACACAGCAGACAAGTGGCAGAGCCAGGTTCAGAACCCATGACCTTCTGACTTCCAGGCTTGTGCTTTATCCACTAGGCCATGCTGCTCCCCCCGACCATCCACCCCACAGCACTTATGTACATATCTTTAAATTATATATTATAGATTACTTATTTTTATTAATGTCTGTCTTCTCCTCTAGACTGTAAGTTCGTTGCGGAACAAGAACGTGTCTGCTACCTCTTTTGTATTGTACTTTCCCAAGTGCCTAGTTCAGTTCTCTGCACATAATAATCACACAATAAATACGTTTGATAGATTGATCGACTGAACATGTTCAGGTAGGAGGACATCCAGGAGAGTAGAATAAATTGGAATATGTCAGAAGACTATTTTAGGAAACTATAGTTTCTACAGGTCCAGGCTGGATTTTGAAAATTGAGACTAAGGTCCATATATCACTTTGTTTTTATGCTGCCTTGGAAGTATTTGTCAGCTGCTGTCCCAGTCTGGCCCTGGGCTTATTGTTCCAATTATTTACCAGTTGCTATTTTTCATCTGTTCCTATTATATACCAGTTTTCACAGCTCTTGTTGATTTTGGTGGAGGCTACTTAGAAACTTAAAGGGGATGACCAGTACCTCTGAGGTCCAAATGGCATAAGAAATGTCATAATGGGTGAGACCCATTCAGCCCAGTTCTGTCTCAAAAAGCAGCAACAGGATGCTACCGGGAACAGCATTATGATTTCCTTCTTGGCTGACTAGTCACAGAGAAACAGCATGGCCTACAGGAAAGAGCACAGGTCTGGGGGTCAGAAGGTCATGGATTCTAATCCCAGCTCCACCGTATGTCTGCTGTGTGACCTTGGGCAAGTCACCTCACTTCTCTGTGCCTCAGGTACCTCATCTGGAAAATGGGGATTGAGACTGTGAGCCCCACGTGGGACAGAGACTGTGTCCAACCTGATTTGCTTGTACCCACCCCAGTGGTTAGTACAGTGCTTGGCACATAGTAAGCACTTAGCAAATACCATAATTAATTAATTAGGAACTTCCTAAATCCTATTTTTCACTCTGTTCCTTACTGTATCCCAAATAATCAATCATGGGCAATTTATCAAAATCAATCAGTCATATTTATTGAGTGCTTATTGTGTGAAGAACACTGTACTAAGTGCATGGGAGAGTACAGTGTAAGAATATAACAGATATATTCCCAGACTGAGCCCCCTCCTTCCTCTCCCCCTCCCCATCTCCCCCGCCCTACCTCCTTCCCCTCCCCACAGCATCTTTATATATCTTTGTACAGATTTAGTGCTCTATTTGTTTTACTTGTACATATTTACTATTCTATTTATTTTATTTTGTTAATATGTTTTGTTTTTTTGTCTGTCTCCCTCTTCTAGACTGTGAGCCCGCTGTTGGGTAGGGACTGTCTCTATATGTTGCCAACTTATACTTCCCAAGCACTTAGTACTGTACTCTGCTCACAGTAAGCGCTCAATAAATATGATTGAATGAATGAATATTCCTTGCCCACAGAAATCTTACAGTTTAGAGGGGAAGACATGCATTAACATAAATAAATTATGGATACATACATTGTTGTATATACATATACATTATATACAAATAAGGGCTTAGTCAGGGAAAGCCTTTTGGAGGAGATGTGCCTTCAGTGAGGCACATTGGCAGATATGAAGAGGGAGAGTGTTTGAAGTTAGAGGCAGTATGTGAGCAAGAGGTCAATGGGGAGATAGATGAGTTCAAGGTATGGTGAGTAGGTTGGCATTAGAGTGAAGTGTGAGAGTTGTAGTAGGAGAAAAGCAAGGTGAGTTAAGCAGGGGAAAGGTGATTGAGTGTTTTAAAGCCAATGGTCAGGAGTTTCTGTTCTTTGTGAAGGTGGATGTACAACCAATGGAGGTTCTTGAAGAGTGGGGAAACATGGACTGAATGTTTTTGTAGAAAAATGACCCATTTGAAACGACTGATTTGGGGCTCACCCAGTGTTCTAGAACAGCAAAGTCCACGGGCTTACCAGCTTCTGAGTAAAGAAGTATTTTCTTAGATAACTGCTTTTCATTTGATTTACCTAGATTAGTTATCTGTTTATTCTGGGCCAAGCACTGTGCTAAGCCCTAGGGTAGATATAAACAAAATAGATCTCCCCCATGGGGCTCACAGTCTCATTGGGTTTAGATGGATGAAGACAATGGTAAAGATGGATTGCAGAAGAGATACATCAGGCATCTGCTTTGTTACCAAAGATAACATCAAAGGCTCTCCAAACAGGTGTCACTTGCATTTTCTCACTCTTGTTTGTGAAATATTTGTTGTTCATTTCTGCCATCTAGTGAGAGAAAATAGGAAAGGAAAACCAGTCTAACCAAATTCCTGTTTCTTTGTTTTTTCCACAGCTAGAGATCGGGTTAACCATTCCCAAAAAATAGAATTCACAAACTGATTAATTTTTGTGACTTTACAGTGACAAATGGTTTGCCCCAAATGGGCTTCTTCCTTAAAAGCTGGCAAATTTCTTCCACAATCCAAGGAAAAATCATTATATAAGCCATAAGCAATAACAAACCCTCAAAGAAGGTATCAACTATTGAGGTTTAAAATAAATTTGAATTCATGGTAGCTATGCCTCAAAATAAACTAGACATTTGAAACCAAACTGAAAATAGAATCTTCCCCCAAAACTAAAGATGTACTGGAAATCCCAGCCTGAATAGACTTAAGGTGATTAATATTTCTCTGAAACTACATTTTTGCCCTTTTAACTATTCGACTAAGCTTATCAACTCTTTCACATTTTTGCGTTAGTTTTGGTCACTAACTAGAAAAAATAATGAAATGATATTTTCTATTTTTTCACACAAGCTGTCAGTTTAAAAAAAGAAACAATGCCCAGACTTTGAATTGATGTACTTTTCAAACTTGAGCTGAAGTAGGAACTTTAATGATAACTTGAATTTAAGGCTAGTGTTTATTAAGTGCAATCAAAGTATTTAAAGTCAGCCCCACAAAGTTATATTAATTTAGCTCTCTGAGGGTTGTTAATTCTTCCCTACCCCAAAGGAAATAAGTGAGTTTAACCTTACCAAATGTCGAGTTTCAGTGGTCATTTTTGCAATAGATGGAGACACTTTCAGAAAGGACATTTTAAAGTGATTAGCAGATTCAAGTCAATAGGGAGGATGAAATATTTTTCATTTAGCAGTTGGGATCTATTTAACTTTTGTTTTTCTGGGTAGAGACAATGGACTGAATATCTGACCAGAAAATTAAAGGAAATGTAGAAATGTGGGAAGAGAAAAAGAATCCTCAGTGGGTGAAAAATAAGAGAAATAAATGGGAATTGATGATGTGTAGAGAATGAAATTTCAGGAGTGACTTGTTTCCAATGGGACAGTTAAGAAAATGAGTCAATTCTGCCTGGACTCCCTCACTGGCGTGTCCTGACAGACCAGGTTAAAGGAGATCTCTTCTAACTCTGACCTTATTCAATGCACCACTAGTGGTGTTCCCAATTACTTTCTGTTAATTGACAGCAGTTGTCCAAGGTCTTACTCAGCATAATATGTGGTTTCTCTTTCCTTGGTGGGATTTATATGGTTTTTAAAGGTGGGGTGCATCATCTAGCTGAGTCACAGAAATTGTTCCGTTTCTGTGAAAACAAGATGGTACTAGACTTTTTGAGATTTTTAACCTGATATGAGCTAAACTGAAAGTGCTCCCTATAAACTAGAGTAAATTAGTTTGTACTTGCAGAACTCTTAGATATTATTAGGCAAGAAGCAAATCAACAGTGAAAAGCAGGTTTTGCAGTGGTTTGTTCAGCCTGAGATTTATAGAGCAACTTGTTTCCAATGAGCTTACATTTTCATACATCTCACATTTATTGGATTAACATTTTCTGGATTTAGGGAGAGACAGAGAAGTGGCTGATATGGCTCAGATTGCTGGATGTTTAATTGGGATTGTTTTTGGTAGTGAGTGGGTTTTGAATATGAAAGAGCTGTGATCTGTTTTGTTTGTTTTATCAAACGAAACCTCCTTAACAAACAAAAGCTCCGATCAGACAAAAACTCCTCTTATTGTCTTCAGAGCTCTCCATCACCTTGCCCCTTCTTACCTCACCTCCCTTTTCTCCTTCTACAATCCAGCCCACGCACACTCCCCTCCTCTGGAGCTTACCTTCTCACTGGGCCTAGATCTCGCCTGTCCTGCCGTCGACCCCGGCCCATGTCCTTTATCTGGCCTAGAGCGCTTTCCCTCCTTAAATCCACCAAACAATCACACTTACCCCTTCAAAGCCCCACTGAAGGCTCATGTCCCAGACTAAGCCCCCCTTTTCCTCAGCCCTCTCTCCCTTTTGGGTTTCCCCGATTTGTTCCCTTTGCTCTAACCCCTCTCTCCTCTCCACAATATTTGTGTATCTATCTATAATTCTATTTATTTATATTGATGCCTGTTCACTTGTCTTGATGTCTGTCTCTCCCTTCTAGACTGTAAGCCCAGCGTGGACAGGGATTGTCTCTCTTTATTGCTGAATTGTACTTCCCAAGCGCTTAATATAGTGCTCTGCACACAGTAAGTGCTCAATAAATATGATTTCATGAATGAATGAATCTGCCTGATGTGGGCAGGATTGGGGAGAGACCAGGCATAAGGGGACAGAAGCAAGAGAGTCAAGGAGCAAAGGACTCCCCTACTAGACTGTAAGCTTGACGTGGGGACAGGAAATAATAATAATAATGATGATGGCATTTATTGAGCACTTACGATGTGCAAAGCAATGTTCTAAGTGCTGGGGAGGTTACAAGGTGATCAGGTTGTCCCACGGGGGGCTCAAGGTCTTAATCCCCATTTTATAGATGAGGTGACTGAGGCACAGAGAAGTTAAGTGACTTGCCCAAAATCACACAGCTGACAACTGGCAGAGGTAGGATTTGAACCCATGATCTCTTACTCCAAAGCCCGTGCTCTTTCCACCGAGCCACGCTGCTTCTCGGAATTGTTTTTGCCAACTGTGCTATATTGTATTCTCCCAAGCTCTTCGTTCAGTGCTCTGCAGACAGTAAGCACTCAGTAAATACAATTGATTGATGGATTGATTGATTAATTGAGAACGAGGTACAGCTAGAAGATTACCTGAGGAGGAATAAAGACAGAAGAGAATAGATGGATAATCAGTAAATAAAAAGGAAAGTCTTTTATTTGGACCTTTTCCTTAGGAAGATTTACTCACATCTGTGATGTCAACTCTGGCTTAATCAATCAATCATATTAGAAATGCTCTTATTTCAATGTTTGACACATGGTAAGTGCTTAACAAATACTACAATTATTATTGCAAGTGTGACTAAAAAGATCAATTGACTGGCCACAAACCTGAAAAGTGCATTCTTAACTCAGTGCTAGTGACCAAAATCCAAACTGCCTGTTCTCGCAAGACATTTGATTAGATTTTCCCATTGTCAGTGTGAAATATAATCGAATTATTTTTCCAGTAGAAGTTGTGTGCTGCCCTAAGCATCATACATTCTTACACAGAGAGGCTAAGTGACTTGCCCAAGGTCACAAATCAGTCCAGGTGAAGAGCTGAGGCTAGAATCCCAAACTCCTGACTCCCAGGTTTCTGTAAGGGTAAACTAGGCCAACCATCTCCTTAGGCTGATCAAAAGGGATGGAGACATATATGGAAGGAAGAATAGGAACAGGAGCTTTGGAGGAAGTAGAAGCAAGTGGTTGAGGAACTTCTATGTATTTTAACACTTAAAATAGTCAAATTGTATGCACAGTGAAATGCAAATTATCTTATTTTTAAGTAAAATATTCAAAATCTGCCAACATATACAATCCTTTGAAAAACAGGACTCCGAATCACTCCAGTACATGGCAAATTAGAGCTTGCCTTTGTCATATCTGCCTGTCAGTTTGCATGTGTGATTTATCATTAAGTCCATAAATAGTATTTTAAGAGGGCAGAGTACTGTACTAAGCAACTGGGAGAGTACAGTAGACATGATCTTTGCCCTCAAGGAGTTTACAGTCTAGCAGGGGATTTATATTGACGCTTAAGCATTCTTACCAGGACTACTGTCTGTGAATCCTTCAAATGGAATCCCATGTATCCCTTCACCCACATTGACCTGAAGGAGTTAATGTAAGTAGCTGTGTGGTAGACATTTCTCATTTCTTTCCTCAGGGCCCATCCTTGAAAGTTGGTCTACTGGCAAGAGCCATTAATTGATTCCATTAATAAACAGTCCTATCCTTGCTAAGGTTTCTACTGCATTAGATGGGTATGAGAATAGTAAAGGGCCTGGTGCCCTGCAGAAAAATATATTCATATTTCAAAAGAAGAATGGATTTCACAGAGTGATGTGATTTCACATCACCGGATGCACTTCACAGAGTGAATGAGAGCAGAGCTGAATTATTAGCTGTTTAGTCTACTTTAGCTTGAAGCTGCTCAATTCCAATATGACACCACCCTGCTTCTGGGGAGGAAGCTGGCAAAGCAGTCTCCCCAAAACTTTCAAGGAATAAAAACTTGTGGCGCTATCCCAGACCCTTAAATCCCCCAGTACAGCACAGGTAGTTTAATGAAGAATTGCTTGGCTTTTTCTTCCCTTTGCCAGTTTCTCATCCTAGCTGTAATTCCACGGTGAAGTATTCTGGGAAAGGGATAACAGGGTTTTGGGGTGAAGAGATGGAATGAAGTGAAAGAAGCTGACCCACCACAGACTCTTCCAATCAATAGGTCAAATCAGTTGGATTTATTAAGTGGTTACTATGTGCAGAGCTCTGTACCAATTGCTTGGGAGAGTTCAGTAGAGTTAATAGGCCCAACCTATATCTTCAGGAGCTTAAATTCTACCTCGGGAGAAGACACTAAAAAAGAAAAATACAGGCAGGGGAAGCAACAGAGGAACACCAAAACCACGTCTGAATCGATGGAGATATACTGTCACCGATCACTCTGCTGATTGCTGAAATTTACGTGGAAGATTTTTCAACCAATACCAACCTAACAAAGAGGTCAAACTTGACTTGGCTTACAAGAACCAATACAATACTATTGTATTGTAGTCTCCTAGATGCTTAGTACAGTTCTTTGCACACAGTAAGCACTCAATACCTATGATTGACAGGGAAGTTTCACTCTGGAGACAGGGAAATCAGTCCTTTGAGAAGGAGCATGACATAGTGGATAGAGCAGGGGCCTGAGAGTCTGAAGGTCATGGGTTTTAATCCTGGCTCTGCCACTTGTCTGCTGTGTGACCTTGGACAAGTCACTTCATTTCTCCATGCCTCAGTTGCGTCATCTGTAAAATGGAGATTGAGACTCTGAGCCCCACTTGGGACAGGGACTGTGTCCAACCAAATGCTTAGTACAGTGTTCTGCACACAGTAAGCACTTAATAAATACAATTGAATGAATGAATGGATGAACCCAATTTGCTTGTATCCACCCCAGCGCTTAGTACAGTGCCTGACACATAGTGAGTGCTTAACAAATGCCACTATTGAGGGTGGAAAGGAGAGAAAAAGACAGAGAAATAATAAACAAGCTTCCATGAAGGCTTAGCTCAAAATGTGCTGTTAATTAGGTGAAGTCCTTCAAGATGACCTGATAAGTGGCCGCTTTATCTCAGTCCCTTATCTATTGTGTAGGTGGTTTAAATGATGTAATAACCAGCCAAGTGACAAGAGGGGAAGGGAAAGGGTAAAGCATTAGGAGATTCCCACTCCTTCCCCTCCCGTAGCTGTGGTTGGTGTTTTAACCCTTTCCCACCATCCTCCACAGAAATGGTAATGTGAGCAGGAGCCCCCACTCCCCCCACTAAAGTTAGGATGGTTACATGTCACCCCCACCCCCCAACCAAGGAACCGGGACCCAAATTGTCCACCCTTCCCTCCAACTCCTTAGGGGCCAGACCCAGCATTCTGAGACTCAGGTACTTCCTAGCAATATTGCCTGCTTCAGACTGCATCACAGGACTATCAGATATCAGTCAGAGGATGTGGCTCACTAGTGGATCATAAATCAGCTCTATTAGGTGAAGGGAGACAGAGGTGCCCAAGCACATCTGTAATCCATTCATTCATTCAATCGTATTTACTGAGCACTTACTGTGTGCAGAGCACTGTACTAAGCACTTGGGAAGTACAAGTTGGCAACATATAGAGATGGTCCCTACCCAACAACAGGCTCACAGTCTAGACAGACAACACAACAAAACATGTAGACAGGTGTCAAAATCGTCAGAACAAACAGAATTAAAGCTATATGCACATCATTAACAAAATCAAACCCCTCTTATACAAATAGGACCCCTGATGCATACCCATGAGCAAAATAGGCAGAAGAAAAGAAGCCAAGAAAACAGGACCATTAACCATTCTTTATTGTGATATACATTTCTTGAAAACAAAAGCGATAAATTAAGCATCTTTTAATTGCTGGCCTTGAATGTCATACTGGGAGTTTCAAAAAACTCAAACTACATTACAGTTTTCTACAGCTCTCTGATGGTTTATGACAACATCTGAAATTGTCAGTAGAATTACAACCTTGCAATTCACAACTGTGGGCCATATATTTGCTAACGTACAGCATAATTTATGTATTAAGCAAGTTGCATTTAGGGAACAATAAAGAAGAAAAGCCCCGACACAACAGAAAGCCCAAAATCTATTTTCTTTTAAGTTTTCTTGAGCAAGATCATTCATTGATGAGAGGTAGAGAAGCTAGCTCGTGGCTCTATCAAGGTCAGTGCAAGTCTGATGGACCTGACCTGGAGGAGAGGAAAGCCCTAGATTTGATCTCTCTCGAAATATCTGCCATTTATTACTTTTTAAAAATTGGTATTTGATAATTATGGTATTTAAGCGCTTACTATGTAACAGGTACTGTACTGAGCACTTGGGTGAATACAAGTAAATCGGGTTGGACACAGTCCCGGTCCCATGTAGGGTTTACGGTTTCACTCCCCATTTTACAGATGAGGTAAATGAGGCAAAGAGAAGTGAAAAGACTTGCCCAAGGTTGCACAGCAGATAAGTGGAGGAGCCAGGATTAGAATCCATGACCTTCCTACTACCATTCATTCATTCATTCAATCGTATTTATTGAGCGTTTACTGTGTGCAGAACACTGTACTAAGCGCTTGGGAAGTGCAAGTTGGCAACATACAGAGGTGGTCCCTTCCCAACAGCGGGCTCACAGTCTAGAAGGGGGAGACAGAGAACAAAACAAAACATATTAACAAAATAAAATAAATAGAATAAGTATGTACAAATAAAATAGAGTAATAAATACGTACAAACATATATACAGGTGCTGTGGGGAGGGGAAGGAGATAAGGGGGGGATGGGGAGGAGAGGGAGAGGAAGGAGGGGGCTCAGTCTGGGAAGGCCACCTGGAGGAGGTGAGCTCTCAGTAGGGAAAATGGGGGAGGATCTCGCCCAGGCCCAAGGCCTGAGGCCCTCTCTACCATGCTTTATCCACTATACCATGCTGTTTCTGTATTTAAGTGCTCACTATGCACCAAGCACTGTTCTAAGAGCTGGGGCAGATAATGTTAGTCAGATCGGATGGTCTCTTTCTCAAGTGAGGCTCACGTTCTAAGTAGGAGTGAAAACAGATGAGGAAACGGAGGCACAGAGAAGTTAAGTAACTTGCTCAAAGTCGACCAGTGGCAGAATCAGGATTAGAACCCAGGTCCTCTGAGTCCTAGGTCAGGGCTCTTTCCACAAAGCCATGCTGCTTCTCTGTTTGTAGAGGTCTTAGCCAGCATGGGGTGGAACAGCAATTCCCTCCTGGAAATCTGTCCCTTGGGGTCTCCGCATTTCTGTTTTTTTTTTGTTTGTTTTGTTTTTAAATTACATTTGTTAAGCGCTTACTTAGTACACTGAACTAAGTGTACTTAGTTCCTCTGCCGCTAATCTCCTCACTGTACCTCGTTCTCGCCTGTCCCGCCATTGACCCCCAGTCCACATCCTCCCCCTGGCCAGGAATGCCCTCCCTCCGCACATCTGCCAAGCTAGCTCTCTTCCTTCCTTCATGGCCCTACTGAGAGCTCACCTCCTCCAGGAGGCCTTCCCAGACTGAGCCTCCTCCTTCCTCTCCCCCTCGTCCCCCTCCTCATCCTCCCCACCTTACCTCCTTCCCCTCCCCACAGCACCTGTATATATGTATATATGTTTGTACGTATTTATTACTCTATCTTATTTGTACATATTTATTCTGTTTATTTTATTTTGTTAATATGTTTTGTTCTCTGTCTCCCCCTTCTAGACTGTGAGCCCACTGTTGGGTAGGGACCGTCTCTATATGTTGCCAACTTGTACTTCCCAAGCGCTTAGTACAGTGTTCTGCACACAATAAGCACTCAATAAATACGATTGAGTGAATGAATGAATAAATACTGTAGGGTAGCTATAAAATGATCAAGTTGTACACCATCCAAATTCATCCATTTATTCAGTCGTATTTATTGAGCGCTTACTGAGTGCAGAACATTGTACTAGCGCTTGGGAGAGTACACTGTAACAACAGACTCATTCCCTGCTCACAGTGAGCTTACAGTCTAGAGGGGGAGACAGGAGACATACATTAATTTAAACAAATAAATTACAGATATGTGCAGAAATGCTGTGGGGCTGGGTTGGGGGACGAATAAAGAGGGCAAGTCAGGGAGATGCGGAAGGGAGTGGGAAGAGGAAGGAGGGCTTAGTTAGGGAAGTTAGTTAGGGAAGGCCTCTTGAAGGCCTCAACTCACTCTACAGGGAGCCCCATTGCTCCCCACTCTCCTGGACCCCTACATAGGCCCTAGAAATGGTAGCACAGACCATAGAAGCTCTAGCTGGTGTCTCTTCGTCCTGCAAATGACCTCTTCTGGAAGAAGGGAGATCAGGGATGAAGGCAATTGGTTCCTCATGAATGCAAGGAGAAAGTGCCGTACTCGCTGACTCAATAATTGTTCTGAAATATGTGATATCTTTCTCCATCAATGAGCTGCAATTAGCATTTATAGAAAGTAGTTTCTCCACAAGGTGAGTCCGCTGAGATGTTACATCTTGTACCAAATGCCATCAGCCCGGCATTACTGGGATCATTATGAAATTAGGCATCTTAATATATTTAGTTCTCCAGAAATAATGCATTCAGAAGCATCTGGTGGATCCTTGATGATAAGTTCAATGGAGGACAGGAAGCCTTTGGCAAGAATAGATCTTTGCCACTGAATACTTTTAGAAGCATATACAGATAACTTTTGGTTATTCCCGAGTGTGATGATCTAATTATTGGTTGCATAGCTCCAAATTTCTCTTCCTTCCTTTATGCCTTTCCTGAGGGCTTTTCACTGCTCAGTAGCACCTCCAAAAATAGGTGAGAAGGGGAAGGGACAAAAGTTAAACTCAAATTTTGTTTCTCTGTGACCCCTGAAATGACTAACAGGCCAGCAACTTCGTCTTACAATGAGGACAACACATATCGTGGCTTACCCTGAATAAGTGAGGGCTTATCATTCATTGTGTATTGCACTGTGCAGGGGATATAAACTTCAAGAGTTTATAAAAATCATCTCTATGCCATTTATTGATGTTTTCAACTCAGCTCTAAAGATTGAAGGAATCTATTGTCTGATAACGAAGTAACTGAAGGTATTATTTACTTTCACATAAATATCAGATACTGGATGAAAGTGTATAAATCATCTTATTAAAGGCATTTTCATAGTCAGTGATCTGCTTGTTGGAGCCTTTCTTATCTATAAAATTGTTCCTGTTGTTCAAAGCCCATGTCTTGGAGATCAGGGATCATTGTTTAAGAGTGATCTATCTTCATCAGTGAGGGAATATTCTGTAAAATGCCTTTCGAGACATTATCTGATGCGAAATAGATGTTAAGCAAATGTCCATATGAATGATTGACCCTGCCTTTACTAATGCTAGTTATTTGACTTCTCTATTTTTGTACATCTCCTCCACTAGGTTGTATCCTCCTTAAGGGCTGGATTTATGCCTACCAACTCTGTTGCGTTGTAATAACAAAAATAATAATAATGGCATTTGTTAAGCATTTACTATGTGCAAAGCACTGTTCTAAACACTGGGGAGGATACAAGGTGAACAGGTTGTCCCACGTGAGGCTCATTTTACAGATGAGGTAACTGAGACAAAGAGAAGTCAAGTGACTTGCCCAAAGTCACACAGCTGACAATCGGCAGAGCCGGGATTTGAACCCATGACATCTGACTCCCAAGCCCATGCTCTTTCCATTGAGCTGCGCTGCTGTGTGATATAAATTTATCACACTAGACACAACCCTGTCCCACATGGGGTCACTGTCTAAGTAGGAGGAAGGACAGGTATTGAATGCCCATTTTACAGATGAGAAAATTGAGGGACAGAGTAGTTAACTAATTTTCCCAAAGTCACCCAGTAGGCAATTGGCAGATTTGGGATTAGAACCCATGTTATCTGACTTCCTAGCTAGTGCTCTTTCTACTAGGCCATGTTGCTTCTCTGTACTTCTCCAAGAGTTTTCTATGGTGCTCTGAACACAATGTGTACTTAACAGATATCATAGATTAATCCACCATCACTCTTAGATGAAATTAAATCTTGTACCTAAGTGAAGGCTTCAACCCTGATGAGTAAGGGCAGATAAAAGGACACCATCTTCAAGCCTTAGAAGACTGTTGGCTTGCAGTCTGCTAATTTTGTTGTATTGTACTCTCCCAAGCTCTTAGTACAGTGATCTGCATATAGTAATCACTCCATAAATACCATTGATTGATTGATTGACAGGAAATTCTGGGAAACAAACAGCATGACAGCTGCAAGGCATATTTTTGAGAGACTTTAGGGGCCGAAGCCCAGGGCTTCAGTATAATGGGAAACCTACAAAAATAAATCTAAATTGCATACATGAAATTAATTCATATAAAATGTAAGATCTGTTGCATGGTGAATATATAACAGCTATTCTAAGAGACAATGTGGTCTATTTTGAATGAAAACCACATTTTGAAACTGAATAGCAAAAAATTCTCACTCTCGGTTTCAAGGCTCTTCATTACCTCTCCCCCTCCTACCTCACCTCCCTTCTCTCCTTCTCCAGCCCAGCCTGCACCCTCTTCTCCTCTGTTGCTAACCTCCTCACTGTGCCTCATTCTCACCAGTCCCACCGTCAACCCCTGGCCCGCCTGGAATTCCTTCCCTCTGCACATCTGCCAAACTAGCTCTCTTCCTCCCTTCAAAACCCCACTGAGAGCTCATCTCCTCCAGGAGGCCTTCCCAGACTGAGCCCCCCCCCACACCTTTTTCCCCCCCTCCTCCTTCTCCCCCCCTCAATCTCTCCCCCTTCTACCCTACCCTCTTCCCCTCCCCACAGAACTTGTATATATTTCTACATATTTATTACTCTATTTTATTTGTACATATTTACTATATTTTATTAACGATGTGTATATAGATATAATTCTATTTATTCTGATAGTACTGACACCTGTATACTTGTTTTGTTTTGTTGTCTGTCTCCTCCTTCTAGACTGTGGGTAGGGACCGTCTCTATATGCTGCTGGTTTGTACTTCCCAAGCACTTAGTACAGAGCTCTGCACACAGTAAGCACTCAATAAATGTGATTGAATGAATGAATGAATAAAATGCAACCAAGGAATGTATTTATGTTTATCAAAACCCAGTTTTAATATAGGGTGAGTAGATTTGATGTGGGAGTTGTGATCATTTAAATTTTAAATTTAAAAAAGACATATAAACTGAATATGCCTGGGCTTCACCAAATCAAATAAGCCCAAGCCTGGGCATGAATCGAGACCTGGATGGCTGCAGTCTGGCAAATGGTGGAGCCATTATTGCACAGCCTACAGAAATCAATTAATCAATCAGTGGTATTCATTGAGCACTTGTGTGCAGGGCACTGTACTAAAGACTTGGGATAATAAAAGAAAACAGAGTTGGAAGAAATGATCCTAGTCCACAAGGAACTCACAGTCTAGTGGGGGAGACAGACATAAATATAGCTATAATATAAATAGAGATGCAGTGTGGCCTTCATGGATAGAGCGTGAGCCTGGGAGTCAGAAGGACCTGGGTTCTAATCCCTGTTCCACCACTTGTTGCCGTGTGACCTTGGGCAAATCACTTCTCTGGGCCTCAGTTCCCTCACCTGTAAAATAGAGTTTAAGATCGTGAGCTCCTTGTGGGACAGGGACTGTTGTTCCACCTGATTATCTTGTATGTACCCTGGAACTTATGAACTGTGCCTGGCACATAGCAGGTACTTGACAAACACCATTAATGCATAAATAAATAAATTCTAGATTTGTACATAAGTGCTGTCAGTCAATCTGAAGCAGTGTGGCTCAATGGAGAGAACATGGGCTTGGGAGTCAGAGATCGTGGGTTCTAATCCCGACTCTGCCACTTGTCAGCTGTGTGACTTTGGGCAAGTCACTTAACTTCTCTGTGCCTGTTACCTCATCTGTAAAATGGGGATCAATCAATCAATCGTATTTATTGAGCGCTTACTGTGTGCAGAGCACTGTACTAACCGCTTGGGAAGTACAAGTTGGCAATATATAGAGACAGTCCCTACCCAACAGTGGGCTCACAGTCTAAAAGATGAAGACTGTGAGCCATACGTGGGACAATCTGATCACCTGGTATCCTCCCCAGCATTTAGAACAGTGCTTTGCACATAGTAAGTGCTTAATAAATGCTATTATTATTATTATTATCTGAAGGTGGAGGGAGAATATGTAGCCAGCATTTCAGTGCAACCATGGATTGACCCCTAGGTCAGCAGGCGGCAGAGTGCTAACAGTGACATCTTTCATTCATTCATTCATTCAATCATATTTATTTGTTGCCGTCTGCCTCCACGCATCCGGCGCAGCGGGGAGACGGGCACTCGCAATGAAAGAACGCAGGCCAGGCGAGTCTCAAGGAGGACAAGGAGACTGTTTATTCAGCACACTGTGGAGGATTTTATACAGTGAGGAGCCTCAAGGGAGTCAGGGACAGGAGGATGACTGCAAGCTTATCAGTAAGGCTGAGCTTATCAGCAAGGCTGAACTTATCAGCAAGATTGAGCTCATCAGCAAGATTGAGCTCATCAGCAAGACTGAGCTCATCACCAAGGCTAAGGCTATCAGCAAGGCTGAGCTCATGCCTAGATCTGCACGTTCCCATTCTCAGAACAGCGTCAAGTTATTCATCTAGCAGTCTGACTTCCTTCATTGCTCCTTGTAAGTCTTCCTGTGAGCACAGAAGGCCAGGTGGCCTGGCTTACTACCTAGGCCCAGATGTTAGGTCTGCCACAAGTCCCCCTTTTTGTTTTTGAAACAATTGCAAAGCATGGAGTTGAGTAAGAAGCGGGTGAAGGAAAACAGATAGCCATCGGGCAACGAAGGGCAGGCAAAACAGGGCCAAGATCAACAAAATAATATATGGGAGACCATGAAGCAGCATTGAGAGCCAATTAAAAGGATTAACCGCCTCAAGGGCAGAAATGATCGGTGAAGCAATATCGGCAGGAATGGTCAAGGGACGGGTATTTTGCATAGCATTGGAGAGTAAGGCAAGGTGTGACAAATCAAGGGAGACATTTGAAGAATGCCAGGCTCCTTGGAGCCGATTTCGGATCGCAGACCACGAAAATCCGGGAAATGTGGCATTATAATAATATGGGGTCACACAGATATGAGGGTAACGATAATCACAACGTTGAAAAGAAAGTTGAGTGCACAGAGCATCAACCTCATTTCCTAATTCTATAAGAGAATGCTGTAGAAGAGAGAGGTGAGCGGTAAAGTCTTTATCTAATCGTAACTGTGTTTGCAGAGCATCAGAAACATTTCTTGCAAGGGAATTAACAAAGGAGGCCTGTGTTATTTCAGTATGCAGGGTAATAGAGGATAAGGTGGTAGCAATAATAAGGGATGCCAAAGCGATAAACCCAGTGATTAACAATCCAACAAACCGACGATGTCGCCGTTTTGGAATACGAAAATGATCAGCTAGCATCTGCAGGGCAGAATCCGCAGGGGACTCAGCCCAAGGGTGAGATAATGAGGTTGGTAGTATAGCATGACGAGGTTGTTCTACTATAAGAATAGTAGCAGTGGCATCACGGGCGGATATGCATTGAGTAAGTCTACAATTATCACATGTAATATTCCAGAGGGAAGGGAAGGGGATAAGGGACGGGTAGCCAACAAGGAAGGCTTGCGGTGGCAATATACATGCTCTTATTTGCCGTTCTTCCATATGGATTGGGATAGAATCGAAAGGGACCTGTAATCGAGCAAAGGCAAGCATGATTGGACCCAAAGCAGCAAAAGCCCGCCAAAGGTGGGGGTACAAAAGGGAGGAAGTTCCGGCACGAGAGGAACCTAAAGCCTGGAAAGCATCTGTGGGCAAGGACCCAAGATAACCATGCAAAGGGGATGAATATGTAAGGTTATCATGTCCGCCCCAGTTCAATAACGTGGCTGGGGATACGTGGGAGGACATATTAATAACCGTGGGAAAAGGTTGTCGACATGTTTGCCAAATAGGCAAAACCAACTCTGAAGGCGGCCAAGACGAGCTGGCAAACACACAAGAGTGCTTACTGTCTGCAGAGCACTGTACTAAGCGCTTGGGAAGTACAAGTTGGCAGCATATAGAGATGGTCCCTACCCAACAACGGGCTCACAGTCTAGAGAAGGGAAACAGACAACAAAACAAAACATGTGGACACACAAGTCAACAGAATAAATAGAAATAAAGCTAGAAGCACATCATTAACAAAATAAATAGAATAGAAAATATGTACAAGTAAAATAGAGTAATAAATCTGTACAAACATATATACAGGTGCTGTGTGGAGGGGAAGGAGGTAGGGTGGAGGGGAAGGGGAGGAGGAGAGGAAAAAGGGGGCTCAGTCTGGGAAGGCCTCCTGAAGGAGGTGAGCTCTCAGTAGGGCTTTGAAGGGAGGAAGAGAGCTAACTTGGCGGATATGTGGAGAGAGGGCATTCCAGGCCAGGGGGAGGACGTGGGCCGGGGGTCGATGGTGGGACAGGCGAGAACGAGGTACAGTGAGGAGGTTAGCGGCAGAGGAGCAGAGGGTGCAGGCTGGGCTGTAGAAGGAGAGAAGGGAAGTGAGGTAGGAGGGGGCAAGGTGATGGAGAGCCTTGAAGGTGAGAGTGAGGAGTTTTTGCTTGATTTGTAGGTTAAGACATCATTAAGACAGTTTGGACTTTCCAAGCTACGTCTATGGAACATGGCTAATGAGCCATGAGTGCCTGGACTGGCATTGATTTGCTATTTTAAAACTGGAAAATTTATCAGGGGGCGGGCGACACAGTTGGAAGAATAAGAAGGTAGTGCCAATCACTTATTAATACTGTTTGAGCACTTACTGAATGCAAAGCATTTTACTAAGTGCTTGGGAGAACACGGCAGAAGGAAGACATGCTCCTGGCCCTTGAGGAGATTAAAATCTGGAGGGGGAGAAGGCAGATAAAAATTAATTTAGAAATGATGAGTGTAGGAGGAAAAACAAAGATATAACAGGCAGTAGTATATCAGGAAGAAATAGTTGCATAAATAATTGAAGAGACAAATATCCATATGTACATAAATGTTGAGAACAGGAATAAAATACAAAATGACTAAGGGTGGCTTCTAGTTGGCACAATTTAGGTGTTATGAATTTAGAGCAGGATTCTTCTTTGATCAGAGGAACTAGTTAGAGGCCTTTGGAGATGAGAAGAGGGTTGTATGGTAGATTTGAAAGACAGGGAGTTCCAGCCAGAGGAATAGGATGAGTGAGGTGTTGGAGGTAGGTAAGTCAAAAGTGAGATTCAGTTAGAATGTGAGTTGGGGAGGAGTTAAGAATGTAAATTGGGGAGTTGCAGATATAGAGAGTCAATAGGTAAGATATGAAGAGCCAATAGAGAGCCTTGAAGCCCACTGAGGAATTTTTCAGACTATCAATAGCATTTTATTCAGAGCCTTCAGAGAGGAACAAACTGTACTAACTGCTTCAGAGGGTTTGACAACAAAACACACAGTCCCTGCCCACCAGAAGCTTGCAATCTAATTTGCTATGTTTTTTCTAAGTATGTTTTTACTTGAACCAGAGAGAGATGGGTAGCTGCTGGGGAATTCTAAGGAGAGGAGAGATGGGTGCTGCATGGTGTTTTAAGATGATCCCTGAGCAGTGTGAAGGAGGGATTGAAGTGGGGACAGACTGGAGGCAGGATCTAGTAGGTAACTGTGATATGACAAACCTCGGACCAAGATGTTAGCTGGGTGGAGAGCAAGAGATGGTTCCAACAAGCGTTTTGAAGGAATACTTGGAAGGATTTAGAAGTTGGTTTAAATTGGAAACTGAAAGATGATGAAAAGTCGAGGATGACACCAAGGACAGGGAGGAGGGTGGTGTTCTTGACAGAGATGAGAAAGTTGGGCAGGGGTTTAGGAAAGAAGATGAGAAACTCTATATTGAATTTGAAGAGCAAGCAGAACATCCATGTGAAAATGTCCTTGAGGCAAGAGGAAATGAGTCTGTAGTTCAGATGAGAGGACAGAATAGATTTGAGAAGGAGTCATCTGCAAAGAAGTGGGAGCTGAAGCATGAGATTGAATAAGCTTCCTGAGAGAGAGTGAGAGTATACCAAGAACAGTAGGGAGCCTAGACAGAGTTCTGTTGATACCCACGATTAGAGGATAAGAGGTGCAAGAGGAATCAATCAATCATACTTATTGAACACTTACTGCCTGCAGAGCATTATACTAAGTGCTAGGGAGAGTACAATATAACAATTGGCAGACACGCTCCTTCCCTCAATGAATTTACAGTCTGGAGGTGAACTTACAGTCTAGGACAAATGAAATCCTGAGGAGCACTCACTAAGGTGACTTGGGTGAGTACTGGGTACTGGAATTTATGCCTCAGTTTGCCTAAAATGGGATAAGGGATGTAATTGAAGGTTTTTCAGAATGCCCTAGTGATATGTGGTTACCCTATACATGACCTTCTGTACTAAAATTGAACACAAAGAGGGACCTGGAAAAACCAAGAAAAATAGTCAAATTTCAGTTGCTGATTCAGCTGAATACGTATCTAGCTCCTTTCCATGGTAGTACTAGTAATGTCATAATAATTGTGGTATTTGTTAAGTGCTTACTATGTTCCATGCACTGTGCTAAGTGCTGGGGTATATACAAGCTAATCGGGTTGGACACAGTCTATGTCCCACATGGGGCTCACAGTCTCAATCCCCATTTTACAGATGAGGTAACTAAGGCACAGAGAAGTTTAGCAACTTGCCCAAGATCACACAGCTGACAAGTAACAGAGCCGGAATTAGAACTCAGATCGTCCTGACTCTCAGGCACAGGCCCTATCCATTAGGCCATACTGCTTCTCACCGCCATACTAGTAAGCACTTAGTAAAGCACCGGCATCCAGTAAGTGCTCAACAAATACAATAAAAGCCTAAGTAAGACCTGTTCCCTTTGCCCACAAGGAGCTTCCACAGAGGCCTGAGACAGAGCAGGCTTTCTGGTCAGGACATGCTGGAGGCAAAAGTGTTGTTTGATGGTTTCTACTTCCTTAATAGGGAGCAATTTCCCATAGGAAAATAAGGTTGAATAGCACTTGGTGGCCAATAATCCAGTAAGCAGCCCTGAGCCCCCAGAAAAAGGATAAAAGTACCTGGAGCATCGCAAGTTCTCAACCCCAGTGAGCCGCTTTCCTGGACAAAGGGACGTGGATTAGCCACCCACCCAGAGGTTACCCCATGTGAGCAAAGATTATGGGGGATTATGCTGAATCTTTTCATTTCATTTAGATTTTCATTTTGGGAAAGTGGGCTGGAGTTTTAGCAAAATTAATCAATGTAGTGTCAGAACAGAAGCAGCATGGTCTAATGGAAATAGCATGGGCCTGGGAGTAAGAGGTCATGGGTTCAATCCCGGCTCATTCATTCAATCACATTTATTGAGCGCTTCCTCTGTGCAGAGCACTGTACTACTACTACTAATAATAATGTTGGTATTTGTTAAGCACTTACTATGTGCCAAGCACATAGTTCTAAATGATGGGGTAGATACAAGCTAATCATGTTGTCCCACATGGGGCTCACAGTCTTCATCCCCATTTTACAGATGAGGGAACTGAGGCCCAGAGAAGTTAAGTGACTTGCCCAAAGTCACACAGATGACAAGTGGCGGAGCCGGGATTTGAACCCCCCAACCTCTGACTCCAAAGTCCGTGCTCTTTCCACTGAGTCACGCTCCTTCCCCTGCATGGCTACTCAGTTCTTGGGAAGGACAAATTGGCAATATATAGAGATGGTCCCTACCCAACAACAGGCTCACAGTCTAGAAGGGGGAGACAGACAACAAAACAAAACATGCAGACAGGTGTCAAAGCTCTACCACTTGTCTGCTGTGTGACCTTGAGTAAGTCACTTCTCTGTGCCTCAGTTACCTCATCTGTAAAATGAGTATTAGGACTGTGAGTCCCAGGTGGGACAGACTGTGTCCAACCCAATTACCTTGTATCACCCCAGCATTTAGAACAATGCTTGACTCATAGTAAGTGTTTAATAAATATCACAATTACTAGTAGTATTATTTGATTTGCCCACAGTTCACCAGGTCAGGAAGCAGACCTGATGTCGCAAATGCAGGATTGCTAGGGAATTAAAGTGAGCCACTAGGATGGTGAATTCAAATGTTATACATAGAGAAGATAAATGGTTTTAATGTGGAAGGGCAAAGATAGATCAATCACTCAGTCAGTGGTATTTATTGAATGCTTACTGGGTTACAGAGTAGATCTGGCCAAAGGGACTGTGAGCTAAGGCAGATTTAGCTTTTGACACGTGAGGAAAATGCTATAGAAATTACTGCTTGTGAGTAGAGATTGCTAGTGTAATCTCTACTGAGCCATGGAGAAGCAGCATGACTCAGTGGAAAGAGCACGGGCTTTGGAGTCAGAGTTCATGGATTCAAATCCTGGCTCCGCCAATTGTCAGCTGTGTGACTTTGGGCAAGTCACTTCACTTCCCTGGGCCTCAGTTACCTCATCTGTAAAATGGGGATGAAGACTGGGAGCCCCCCATGGGACAACCTGATCACCTTGCAACTTCCCCAGTGCTTAGAACATTGCTTTGCACATAGTAAGTGCTTAATAAATGCCATTGTTATTATTATTATCATTATTGTGCTCCAGTGTTTAGAACAGAGCCTGGTACATAGTAAGCACTTAACAAATATCATTAAAAAAATTCAAAACCATAGCAATATATCATGGTGATAGAGACTGGTGTATGAGGAAAAATAAACTAGGGGGTTGCCTCTGATAAATTACGGGACAGTTACGCTGCTATTGGTACATCCCTGTAGTCTGCAATTTCCCTGTGGGGAAAGACTGCATTTACTAACTGTAATGTGTTACACTTTCCCAAGCACTTGGGAAGCACTTAAAAGAGCAAGGGCTTGGGAGTCAGAGGATCTGGGTTCTAATCCTCACTCCTCCACTTGTCAGCTTTGTGACTTTGGACAAGTCACTTAACTTCCCAGCGTGGCTCAGTGGAAAGAGCACAGGCTTTGGAGTCAGAGGTCATGGGTTCAAATCCCGGCTCCGCTACTTAATCATAATCAATCGTATTTATTGAGCGCTTACTGTGTGCAGAGCACTGTACTAAGTGGTTGGGAAGTACAAGTTGGCAACACATAGAGACAGTCCCTACCCAAAAGTGGGCTCACAGTCTAAAAGTGGGAGACAGAGAACAAAACAAACATACTAACAAAATAAAATAAATAGAATAGACATGTACAAGTAAAATAAATAAATAGAGTAATAAATATGTACAAACATATATACATCTATGTATACTTGTCAGCTGTGTGACTTTGGGCAAGTCACTTCACATCTCTGGGCCTCAGTAACCTCATCTGTAAAATGGGGCTTAAGACTGTGAGCCCCCCGTGAGACAACCTGATCACCTTGTAACCTCTCCAGCGCTTATAACAGTGCTTTGCACATAGTAAGCGCTTAATAAATGCCATCATCATCATTATTATTATTATTATTCCCTGTGCCTCAGTTACTTCATCTGTAAAATGGTGATTAAAATTGTGAGCCTATGTGGGACATGGACTGTGTCCAACCTGACTTGCTCACATCTACCCAAGCACCTAATACACAGTAAGCACTTAACAAATACCATTTTAAAAAGTGTTTAGTACAGTGCTCTCCACCCAGCAAATGCCCAATAAATACCATTAATTGGTTGATTGATTGTTGGTCCAGTGGAAAGGCCACTGCTCTGGGAATCAGGAGATCTGTATTCTAGTCCTGGTTCTGCCTGCTAGTGTTCCACCATTGATGGTGAAGGTTTTTGACCACAACCTCCTAGGATAGACAACAAGGAGGGCAGGCCCAGAAAGAATCTTAAAAAAAAATACCTAACTTGAACAGTACAAGCAGCAGCTATCATCGCTCTTTCACAGTCAATTAATCAAGCAGTGGTGTTTATTGAAAGCTTACAAGTACAGAGCCCTATACTAGGCACTTGGGAAAGTGTAGTACAACAAAGTCAGTAAACACTTTCCTAGCCGACAAGGAGATTATTATCTAGAGGAGGAGACAGACAATAAAATAAATTATGGATTCATATGTAAGTGCTGTGGGGCTGAGAGTGGGATGAATATCAAAGTTGTTAAAGGGTACAGATCCAAGAACACAGGTAACACAGAAGGGAGTGGGAATAGGGAAATGAGAAGCAGTGTGGCTCAATGGAAAGAGCCAGGGCTTTGTACTCAGAGGTCACAGGTTCAAATCCCGGCCCAGCCAATTGTCAGCTATGTGACTTTGGGCAAGTCACTTAACTTCTCTGTGCCTCAGTTACTTCATCTGTAAAATGGGCATTAAGATTGTGAGACCCCGTGGGACAACCTGATTTCCTTGTAACCTCCCCAGCGCTTAGCACAGTGCATTGCACATAGTAAGTGCTTAATAAATGCCATTATAAAAAAAGAGGGCGTATTTGAGGGATGCCTCTGGGAGGAGATGTAATTTTACCAAGACTTCCACATTAAGAGGGGGAGAGGCAACCGAGGATCTTGCGAAAGGGACTGAGAAGGGCACCCAGAGAAATAGGAGGAGAACAGGGCATTGGAACAATGCTGTGGTCTGTTCAGCCACGAATGGGTCCTATATGTAAACAAAAAAAAAAAAATGTATGTCACCTTAAAATGTGTGGCACCCCTACCTACCTATTCATTTGTTGCTGGTCATGACTAGCAGTGATGAGAGATTGTTAGTGGTGCTGCCCAAACTACCAGTACTGCAATCAATTCCACAGCACAGGTTCCTTATCTGGAAGTCCCTGGACCAAGGCTCATCCATCAATCCATTAGGGGATTGATTTTGGGGTTGTCTTTGGATCCTCTGTAATTATGTCTTCGACTCCATCCAGTCAAACTATGTCAAACCATCCCCACCCAAGATGTGACAGTGCGTGCCCTCCTTTTCTCCACTCCCAGGTAGTCCGTGGATTTCTATACCCTATATCCCCACCTTGCTCCTGCATCCTTGTCTTCGCTTCACTCCAAATGTGCTCCATTTCTCCCTCCATCGCTATGAACCCACTACCGCTTAGTTGGTTAAAGTGCATGTCTAGAAAACAGGAGAGCCTGGATTTGAATCCCAGCAGGACTAAGAAGCAGCATGGCTCAGTGGAAAGAGCATGGGCTTGGGAATCAAAGGTTATGGGTTCGAATCCCAGCTCTGCCACTTGTCAGCTGTGTGACCTTGGGCAAGCCACTTAATTTCTCTGTGCCTCAGTTACCTCATATGTAAAATGAGGATTAAAACTATGAGCCTCACGTGGGACGACCTGATTACCTTGTATCCCCCCCAGCGCTTAGAACAGTGCTTCACACATAGTAAGCACTTAACAAATACCATTATTATTATTACTGCTACAGTCTTCTTAGCCATGTGTTGCCCTCTGCCTCTCCTTCCCCACTTTCCTCTGAAGTAGAGTGTTGGGGAAAGACATGGTGTGGGAAGGGTAGGAAGTGGTGGGGGAGAAGAGTGAGGTGGAGACTCCACATGTCCAGAATCTCATCCCCTGGGAAGGATCCAGGAAACCCCCCAGAATGGGGATGGCTGGATTAGGAAGGACAAGGCCATTCTACTTCCAAGTCAAACTTGATAAAGCAGAGGCTTAAATGACCATGAATCCTGAAAGAAATTATTTCCACCCCGCTGACATGGAATCTTCTAATACTTTGTTAAAGCTGCCGTTGCCTCTTCTGAGGCAGAACACTCATCACCCAATCAATATTTATAACACACAAACCACACTGATCATTTTTCAGGAATCAGTCACTTAATCCATGGTGTTTGTTGAGCAGCTCTTCCCTGGGAGAGTTCAACAGAAGCAAAGCACACATACCCTGATCTCTCCCTCACCTCAAGGAACTTGCAATCTATTTCAAGAAATTTCATTCCTTTTTCTGCTGAGTTCTTGTTCTTTTGTTCCCAACTTCTCTATTTAGTTTCTTCTGTTTTTAAAGTTTGGAATACTTCAAACTGATACCAAGGGAAACGATGATTATTAACAAGGAAGCCAGACTCACTAGGAAAGGATATAAAACTGATGACAGAAGCAGGCTCATGGGATTAGGCTTGCTGTAAGTGTGAGTATAGCAAGCAAAAGCCCAGGGCACTAGAGGTGACTGAGGGATAATGGCAACATGCCTTGTTAACTCCTTGGATTTGTTGCACATTCAGATGCCTGGAATCCAAGTTGGTGTTTCTGGGACTTGACACAAACAAGGCTTAATAATAGTGATGGTATTTGTTAAGCACTTTCTAAACATCAAACAGCATGGCTCAGTGGACAGAGCATGGGCTTTGGAGTCAGAGGTCATGGGTTCAAATCCTGGCTCTGCCACTTGTCAGATGTGTGACTTCAGGTAAGTCACTTAACTTCTCTGTGCCTCAGTTACCTCATCTGTAAAATGGGGATTAAAACTGTGAGCCCCACGTGGGACAACCTGATCACCTTGTAACCTCCCCAGTGCTTAGAACAGTGCTTTGCATATAGTAAGTGCTTAATAAATGCCATTATTATTATTATCCTCATCATCAAGCACTGTTCTATGTGCTGGGGTACATACAAGATCATCAGGGTGAACACAGTCCCTGCCCACCTGGGGCTCACCCTCTCAATATCCATTTTACAGATGAGGTAACTGAGGCCCAGAGATGTTGTATGATTTGCCCAAGGTCACACAGCAGACAAGTGGTGGATCTGGGATTAGAACCTAGGTCCTTCTGAATCCCAGGCCCGTGCTTTATCCACTAATAATAATGATAATAACTATGGTATAGGCCATGCTGCTCTTTCCATCCTCTAGACTGTGAGCCTGCTGGGGTCAGGGAATGTGTCTACCAACTCTGTTGCATTGTACTCTCCCAAGATTGATTAAAAATATAAAAGAATCAGGCCCTGTAAGCATTTGTCCCAGACAGGAAGATCTTGAAAACTGTGGAATTTGGGTGGGCTGGACCATAGCATCTCACTGCCTTTTGAACCCAGTCAGGCTTGAGCTAGAGAGATGCTCAGCCCATTTATGCCACAAAACTCTGACCTTGACTGTGTTCTGCCAGAAAGCACATCCTCCTGCAGTACTGGACCAGTGAAATTAGGTAGTGACATCATATGTTTAAGATCTTTATCTTAAAAGCCTTGGAGTGTACAACTTCCATTGGCTGAGAAGAATCCTCTTCTCAGAGCTTATTCAGTACCCATGGCTTTGATCTCAGGACTGTCTATAGCTAAAGTTATTCAAAATTAAATCTTAGAGTTGTTAATAATCCAGGGATTAGCAGAGGCAGACAGGAGTTGCTGGGGAGGGCGATGATAACAAATTCTAATTCTTTTTCCCAACTGCCCTAAATTTTATCCAAATGGCTTGCAAACAGCAACAAAGTTAAGCACAGCTCTGGTTCAAATAGCACGTATACAGAAATCTTTCTCTAATCCTCTGGCCTCCTTCTGGGTGGGGAGAGGTATATCAAACGCTGGAGGGGCTATCACCTCCAATTTAGAGGGAACTAATTTGTCCCTCCCCCAACCAGCTCTGTCCAAAAGGAGCTTATATGGTAATAACCAGATGGAAGGTTGTTTGTAAGCTGCAGGACATCGTGGATCAGGGCAGCAGCTGTGTTGCCTGCCTGTTTCTCTCAAGTTCCCATGTTCTTTCAGCTTTGTGGGTGTTAAAGATTTTTTTCAATGGGAGGGAGAATGCATTCTGTTATTGCTCTCCCTCCACTGTGACATCAGCAATACATTAATTCCTCTCAGAGGAAAGCAAATGGAGAGACCGCCCACCTCTCTCCAAGGTCTGGGAGAAGACCTATTTGAACAGATGCTCCAGTGAAGCACTTAGCATCAGAAAGGATGTGCGCTTGTTAGGGCAAGGCTTTGCTCTTCTGTGTTCCTGGGACGGGCAAGGAATAAACCTGCAGACAGCCTGAAACACTTCCATCATCTCTCATCATCCTGGCTCTAGCCATGATTCCAAGCAAGATTTTAGTGTACCACTCTCCACCCGGGTTCCCACAAACCCAGACGTGCAAACCAACTTGGCACAAAACATCCCTTGGGGATTTATTCCCAAATGGATACTGGATGAAAGGAGGCTGCCAGGTGCCTGAGAAAGAGGAGCAACGGAGCTTTCGGCACTCGTTGATGGCTTTCTACCGGATCAGCTCTTCCTGGGGTAAGGTCCCTCTGTATCCAACTTTTTTGTTCTTTCAGAAAGCTCCTTGTGGGCAGGGAATGGGTGGACTGATTCTGTCATATTGTACTCAGCTGCTTACTATAGTGCTCTGCAGACAGTAAGCGCTCAGTAAATACCATTGATTGAATCCCCCGTAACTGTCCCCAACCTAGAGCTATCCTTGAGAGGAAATCCCGTAGTTCAAGATGTGATTTATTTTATTTCCTTTAATAATTACAATAGTTACCTTTTCATTGCTCTCTATAAAAACAGAGGTAAAATTCCTCTGATATATCATGTACCCTTTAAAGTGACCAAAACAAGATAAAGAGGAACCCCTGTCTTTAGATTGAATTGGCTTTCTGTTACACATGTTCTACCCAGAAGGAGAAAATAATAACAATAATGACATTTGTTAAGCAATTACTATGTGCTAACCATTGCTATAAGCCAGGGGCAGATATAAGCTAATCAGGTTGGACACAGTCCCTGACCCTCACAGTATAAATAGGCAGAGAAGCAGATATTGAATCCACATTTTACAGATGAGAAAACTGAATATTAGATGAGTTGAGTGACTTGCCCAAGGTCACACAGCAGGCAGCTGGCAGAGTCAGGATTGGAACCAAGGTCCTCAGGAAATGTGTCTGTTTATTGTTATAGTGTATTCTCCCAAGTGCTTAGTACAATGCTTTGCACACAGCATTCAGTAAATAAAATTGACTGACTGACTCCTAGGCCAATACTTTTTCCGCTAGGTCATGCTATTAGATGCATGTCTCTGTCCTCAGTTTCCTCATGCAAAATGGAGATAAATACTTATTTTCCTTCCTTCTCAGACTGTGAGCCCCAGGTGGGACTAGGGCTGTGTCTGATATAAATCTATTCTATTTATTTTATTTTGTTAGTATGTTTGGTTTTGTTCTCTGTCTCCCCCTTTTAGACTGTGAGCCCACTGTTGGGCAGGGACTGTCTCTATATGTTGCCAATTTGTACTTCCCAAGCACTTAATACAGTGCTCTGCACACAGTAAGTGCTCAATAAATACGATTGATGATGATGATGATATGATTATCTTGTATCTAACAAGACATAGCACAGTGCCTGGCACATAGTAACTGGTTTATAAAAGAAAGAAAAATGAGAGAAAGGGAGAGAGTCACTCTCCAGACTTGTTCCAAAAGTGTTCAAGACTTTTGGGATCAATCTGCCACTCTTCAGTAGATAAGCAGTAGCTTAATAGAGGCATTTAGAACTGGGACATTTAGAACAAAATATAGGTTTTAATAAACAATAGCTTGCTGCCATGCCCTCAGTCCTTGCATTCTGTCACAAAAAGTGGGTTTGCAAGTGTTTGCAATTGAGAGAGGGGAAAAACACAATCTCCCATTTGTAATTTATTTTAATGACTCTCTACCCTGCTGGATTGTAAGCTCCTTGAGGGCAGGTTTCAGGTCTACTAAATCCCCAGGCACTTTATTATACTGGTTTGCTTATAATATGAACTTAATAAAACACAGTGATTGATTGTACTGTAGCCGGGTGTGGGCAGGGATTGTCTCTATTGCTAACCTATACTTTCCAAGTGCTTAGTACAGTGTTGTGCACACAGTAAGTGCTCAATAAATATGATTGAATGAATGAATTGACTTTTAGCATTGTTCCAGTGAGGAAACTGGGTCCAACTGGCAGTGCATCGAACTAATCCATAGATTTCAGCAGTTAATTGTGTCGACATTCGAGGTTTGTTTATAATCTGGATTCCTTATCTATAGCAGAAGGAGGCAATGGTAAACTGCTTCTGTATTTTTACCAAGAAAACTCTATGGATACACTACCCAAGACAATTGCAGATGGAGGTGGGGCATTCAGGGAGAGATGTATCCATGGCATCACTATGGATTGAACACAACTCGACAGCATAAGACAACAACACAACAAAGTACCACATTTAGAATTCCTCTGTTATCATTAAGGTGGGACTGGGATCTTGAAAGAAAAGCAAGGGAAGAGCATGAGCTACCAACACTAGTGATTTGGGGCTCACATGGGACCCCTGGTTCCGTAGTTGCATTTCACAGGTCTTAGGTTGTGTGTTAGAGCCACCAGTTGAAATCTCCATAGAATTCACTCACGTCTGTTCTCACATCAATACTGTCAAGGAATCTTTGGTGAATAAAGAATCTTTTGGGTGAAGTGAGCTGTAATTGATCATAAATCAATCAATTAATCAATCATATTTATTGAGTGCTGACTGTGTGCAGAGCACTGTACTATTTGCATTGGAAAAGCTAAAGCTTAAGCTGGTGTGAAAACACCTTATGTTCTTTGCCAAATGTTGGAAGTCCTTATAATTATTACTATTATTATGGTATTTGTTACGCGCTTACTGTGTGTAAAGCACTGCTTTTAGCACTGGAGCAGAAACACATTAAGTTGGACACAATTTCTGTCCCACAAAGGGCTCAAAAGTCCAATTAAGATGGAGAACAGGCATTGAATCCCAATTTTACAGATAAGGATACTGAGGCGCAGAGAAGTGTAATGACTTGCCCAAGGTTACATAGCAGGCAACCGGCAGAGGCAGGATTAGAACTCGCATCCTTTGGATTCCAGGCCAGAGTGCTCTTTCCACTAGGCCAAGCTATTCTTCATGGTTGCCCGATGTTCCCTTTGTTTCCGAGTTCCAGAGTGTGAACCCGTCTTCTGGACTGTGAGCCTGTTGTTGGGTAGGGACCGTCTCTGTATGTTGCCGACTTGTACTTCCCAAGCACTTAGTACAGTGCTCTGCACACAGTAAATACTCAATAAATACGATTGAATGAATGAATGAATGTGATTCCTTAAAATGAATTATTCTTCAGAGTGAATTTGGAAAGGGTAGATAGTTTAGTGATATGGACACTTTGTGTTCTGGGTAGGCCAGGTTATTTCCCTGTGTTCTAATTTCTCCATCTATACAATTGATATTCGTGTTATAATAAATCTAAGAGGATTATTTAGAATTTTTAAAAAACTATCTATAATCAGAAATAGGCTCTGTACAAGCACAAGAAATCACACCACAGACAAGATGAAGTGTGTTGGTATACTTTTAGAGACACAGCATGGCCTAGTGGAAAGAGAATGGGCTTGGGGTCAGAACAACTGAGTTATAATCCCAGCTCCACTACTTGTCTGCTGTATAACCATGGGCAAGTTGCTTTCTTCTCTGGGCCTCAGTAACTTAATCTGTAAAATGGAGATTAAAACTGTGAGGCTCCTGTGGGCAGGGACTGTGTCCAACCTAATTATCCTGTTTCCCAAGCGTTTAGTATAGTGCTCTGCACACAGTAAGCACTCAATAAATACGATTGAATGAACACTTGAATGAATGAATCTTGTATCTACCCCAGCACTTAGAACAGTGCCTGGCACATAGTAAGTGCTTAACAAATGCCACTATTATTATTAATATTTTAGCAACAAAAAATCAGGGGTATTATATGGTAGAGAGGTTGTGTATGTGAAGCCATTCTTCTTGTAACACTGCTTCCTATGGTTTTAGGCCTCATAGAGCAAGGTCTATCTCTGTCACAGGAGTTGTGCGAAGCTCCCCTCTTCCTCTTATGTCTGTGCAAGACTTAGCTCCTTAAAATGTTGGAAAAAGGTGGAAGTGGCATCTGGAAGCTTTGGACCACCTCTGGGATTATTCAAACACTTTTACAGCCTCCTGGAAAATTAAATACTTTCCCTAAGGCAACTTCATCACAGAATCTCGCTGTTTTTGATTTTCTTTTGATTTTCTGCTTCCTTTTTTTCCTACCTTTCTCCCATTGGTTCTCCTCTTAGGTTTCTTCTTCCGTCACTACAACCTCTATGAACTGATCTCTTCCTCCTTCCTCTGTTTTTTTCTTTCTTTTCCCAGCCTCCTGCTTGGAGGCTGAAATGCCAACGTTTTATCATCTCCCTTCCTGCCACCTTGGATCCTGGCTGCAGGAATGTGTTCTCTTGAATGCCCACTGTCTCACATAAAAGTCAGATTAGAAAACAGACTATTCTGGCAGTATTACTTTCTGGATACCTAAACAGCTATAGTAAAGGGCAAGTGCATAACACAGCAGAGCTATGATGTTAATGACACAATGAAGAGTACACTAAAAAATCTGTGGAACAGGCAGCTTTACTTCTGTTACTCTCTCCCCTACTCCCTCCTTCCAACCTTGCTCTTCTCTCGCCCCCTCCCCTCTCTGTTTCTGCCCCCACACTCTTCTGTCAAAAAGATGGATGATTGTTACAAATAGGAGACAAGTGACAGACTCACAGAGGTTTGTGGAAATGAGAAAAGAGGGATGTATTATTTTTACAGTCTGAAGCATATAATTCTAAAGGGTTATTTTGGTTTCAAAGCAAAACAGATTCATAGTAAATCTAAAAGTATTTGAGATTTTGTTTCCTTTGTATCAGGCAATAAAAAAAAAAGAAGTTGAGGTTAAACATGAGACCTGAACAGCAATACCTGTTAGCGAAACTGAAGCTCTAAGAGGAGAAAATGGTCAACAGACTCTGTTGAGAGTTTACAATGCAGGGCAGACCAAGACCTTCAATTTTTGCCATTATAGTTCTAGCTTTTCTTCTTGAGGGCAGAGCTCATGTCTTCAAACTTTATTTTACTCTCCCAAGCACTTAGTACTGAGATCTGTGTGCTCTAATGGCTCAATAAATATCATCGATTGATTGGCTTCATGGTTAACTCTGTATCTATGGCACCTGGATGAAGAGATGAGATTTGGGAAAGGGCTGGGTGATAAGAAGCTGTATGAAAAAGCTTGCTATTACCAGTGACACTAACTACTATTTTCTCCTTTCCTGTGGGTAACAACAACAGCAATCTGAGGGGATCGGGAAAGACAGGCTATGCTCTTTGCTAAACCAAATGATTTACTCAAAGAGATTCAGATGTGGGGGGGAAATCAGCATCATCAGTAGTTTATAGTTTATGGTATATAGAATCTGCGCCTGACCTCCACAGCTTGAGGTGAGAAATAACTGGCTTGAAAACCCACTGGAAGCTTTCAGTTTGTATCAAAAAATTTGGAGTTTGTTCAATCTTTCTAATCTAAAATTTATGATTCAGCTTTTTCATTGCCATAATCTGTTTTGGCATTTTCACTCAACCATTGAGGGCCATTCAATAGCACTTTTGGGAAGTATGACAACTTAGCATTATGGGAAGGATACAAGTTTCATAGTCAGATCAATGAGAGAGTAGTAGTGGCTAGGAGAAGAGCTCCATTTTCCAAAGGCTTGTGTGGTTCAGGAAGAGGCCCAGGAGGGAACAATTGGGCGGGAGGGAATAAAAATGCTTAACAGGATAATGGTCTAGCCAAGAAAATCTTCCATTTAGCCATTCAGTTCTTTGCAAAGAGTAAATTCTCACCATTGATTGATAAAAGTGAATACTTAATAAATACTGTAACTACTACTTTCCCTTCCTATTCCAGAATTGCTTCTAAGATGAACTGCTTCCTACATTCTTTTTACTAATCCATCTTAAATTACGTTCTTTCATTAATTCATCTGGGCACTCGCAATCTCATACACCAAATGACACATTCAGTCAATCAGTGGTATTTGTTGAGTGCTTACTGTGGGTTGAGCACTATGCTAAATGCTTGGGAGAATACAGTGCAATAGGGTTGGTAGAAAGATTAATTCCCCATAAAGAACTCATATGCTAGGGGAGTGGCAGATACTAAAATAAATTATTGATAGGGGAATGGGAGAATATAAACTCATATACATAAGTGCTGTGGGGCTGGAGATGAAGTGAATATCAAGTGCTTACAGGGTTCAGATCCAAGTACGTGGACAACAAAGAGGGGTGGCCAACCCAAGAATTGAGGACCTAGTCAAGGAAGGCCTCTTGGAGGAGGTGTGTTCTTAGTAGGGCTTTGAAGATGGGGAGGGAGATGATCTATTGGATATTAATAGGAAGTGAGTTCCAGGCCAGAAGGGGGATGTGGGCAAAGGGGCAGCATCAGTGAGACAGGTGAGATCAAGGTACACTGAATAAGATGATGTTAGCAATTCTCTATAATGAACACTTGCACCCTATCCCTTTTCTCCTTCCAGAACCACCACTTTGCATTTTATCTTCTAAGAAAATGATATAATCCTATTTTTCTAACAATTAATTCTTTATAAAAAATTCTAAATTTCACCACTTAAAGGAGGTTTCTTTCCTAAGATCCTCATATCCATCACTTTCTCTGTATCCTAGTTGCACTTGTGCCTTTTTAAAATCTATTTTTCAAGTCAGTTTCTCTCTCACAAGTAGCTCTTTTTCACATAATTGGCATAAATGAAGTGTTTTACTGTTGGGGAAGAAGCTAGTCCTGCAGTGCATAGAATCTGGGCTTTGCCATAAGTCTATCTGGGCTTTGAACTTTACTAAGCTAATTTGGCTCCCCAGTAAAGTTTAAGATTTAGAAACTATGTCATAGTGGCATTGCTGACCAGGAGGAGTCCAAGGATGCCCTGTTTGTTCCATTCCCCAGTGTCAGTAGAGGGAAACAGGGATGCATAGATGGCCCAGTACCACACAGCTTCTTCTATGCTGCCATTCTGGAGGATGTAACAAAAGACCTGACTGTGGGGGCTGGATGGTGCTTCTTCATCTCTGGGATGCTCTTCCAACTCAGTGGACTTCAGGCATCATCCTAAATCCTAGAAACAGTCGTTCAAGAGTTGTAGTATGCAAATGACTGTCTTCTAAAAGCCTTCACCCAAGAAGGCATATAAAGGATTGTAAACCACATCACTGAATCAGTCAGACTTTACAGCCCAATGAGGTATCTAAAGAAAAGCCTGAGATAAAGCATCAGCTCACACCAGGGAAACCGCATATATAAATAAAAACATATGTCATGTATGTAATATATAATAATTTTGGTATTTGTAAACTGCTTGTGTGCTGTTCTAAACACTAGGGCAGATACAGGTAATCAGGTCAGACACAGTCCCTGTCCCACATGGGGCTCACAGTTTTTATCACGATTTTACAGATGAGGTAACTGAGGCACAAAGAAGTTAAAAGACTTGACCAAGACATGTGGCGGAGCCAGAATTAGAACCCATATTCATTCATTAATTCATTCAATCATATTTATTGATTGCTTACTGGGTGCAGAGCACTGTACTAAGAGCTTGGGAAGTACAAGTTGGCAACATATGGGGACAGTCCCTACCCAACAATGGGCTCACAGTCTAGAAGGGGGAGACAGACAACAAAACAAAACATGTGGACAGGAGTCAAGTCATCAGAATAAATAGAAGTAAAGCTAGATGCACATCATTAACAAAATAAAATAAATAGAATAGTAAATATGTACAAGTAAAATAAACAGAGTAATAAATCTGTACAAACATATATACAGGTGCTCTGGTGAGGGGAAGGAGGTAGGGCGGGGGGATGGGGAGGAGAAGAGGAAAAAGGGGGCTCAGTTTGGGAAGGCCTCCTGGAGGAGGTGAGCTCTCAGTAGGGCTTTGAAGGGAGGAAGAGAGCTAGCTTGGGGGATGTGTGGAGGGAGGGCATTCCAGGCCAGGGGGAGGATGTGGGCTGGGGGTCGATGGCGGGACAGGTGAGAATGAGGTACAGTGAGGAAGTTAACGGCAGAGGAGCAGAGGGTGCAGGTTGGGCTATAGAAGGAGAGAAGGGAGGTGAGGTAGGAGGGGGTGAAGTAATGGACAGCCTTGAAGCCGAGAGTGAGGAGTTTTTGCTTGATGCATAGGTTGACAGGCAGCTACTGGAGATTTTTAAGGAGGGGAGTAACATGCCCAGAGTGTTTCTGCACAAAGATGATCCGGGCAGCAGCATGAAGTGCCTTCCAGGCACACTGCTTTGTTAAATGTTATATGCAAATATATGATAAACATTATATGTTTTATATATATATATATCATATAAATACAGTTATTCAGTCACATTTACTGAGTGTGTACTGTGTGCAAAGCACTGTATTAAGCACTTAGCACTGTATTAATAAAATATATGTATAAATGTATGTGTATATATGTATATGTAGGTACATATGTACACACACGTAAATATTCCTCTCACAAAATTATGTTATTCATTCATTCATTCATTCATTCAATCATATTGATTGAGCGCTTACTGTGTGCAGAGCACTGTACTAAGTGCTTGGGAAGTACAAGTTGGCAACATATAGAGATGGTCCCCACCCAACAGTGGGCTCAAAGTCTAGAAGGGGGAGACAGAGAACAAAACAAAACATATTAACAAAATAAAATAAATAGAATAAATATGTACAAATAAAATAAATAAATAGATACATAAATAAATGTTATCTAAACAACACACTAATGAAGGACACAGTTATAGACAAGGAAGTAGAAACTTGAATCAAGGTGATAAATGTAGTCTATAGAAGACT